>NC_090181.1:47718502-47776306 GCF_024679245.1 Pseudorasbora parva
GTGAAGGAAAAAAGTTCCCCTTGCGCATGACCCACAGAAATCTACTTGGTTTGAATTTGAACCCTAACCCTTCTATGTGAGCAATGCTTCATGCATTTCTATGCAGGCCGTGAATTGACTGAAATTTCTCTAATGCGACCGCACCTTTCCAACTCTGGTGGTGTTACAGTGCTCATTACACACCCCTGTCATCGGCATACAGCTGCACACTAACACAATCCTGTCTCACTGGCTGCATCTCAGAGGTTTTCTCTCAGCGGCGTAACATCAAAACCCTGCCGGAGAAGAACAAACGGTAGCTGTTATCTTTTTCATCCCCCTGCTGAAGGAGGACGTGAGGAAGAGAGAACAAAGCCAAGTCAGCAGTCCTCTGCACCGGCGGCGGAGCCTTGTTTTTCAGCTCATTTTTCTCCGAGATTGCTACCTTCACACGCAGATCCATACGCCGCTCCGGCGCTCCGCTCGGCAATGAAGAGAGCTATATTTCCCCTTGAGTTAGGACACCTCATGACAAATGATAATGGATAATCAATAAAGCGGGAAATATGAGGCCGCAAACTTTATGAAGCTGGGAGACATATTACTCCCCAACAACACTCGTTTCCCTTAACAAAGTCACTACGCCGCTGCGCCTAATAATCTGAGGGAAAATCAAAGAAGCCGCAACCACATCAGCAATATTGGCAACTTATTCCACTTTAATGGCATTTTGATTGATTTTTTCCTCTTAATGGTACTTTTATAGATTTGATGCTGGTCCTGCAAAACAGCAGTGTGTAATAGAGCTCCCCGAAGGCAAGCAGCAGCCATTAAAGGCCTTGTCTTACCAGGCCTCGTAATTGGAGGTTGACCACCATCGCATTTCACACATCACACACCACCACCTGCTTCAAAATGGCTGGTCTGTCCGTCCATCCGTTCGTCCATTTTCTGAGCGATGGGGTTAAGAACAATCGTAAAAAAGAGGGTGACCTTGCGGCTGACATTGTGGGGTTTCAGCCAAGCATTGACCTGATGAAAATGGAGGCCAGAGAGCTAATAAATCAGGCCACTTTTAAAATGAGTTTACTCTAACGCTCATTCATCACGGCCCGTAATGCCATTTGCAGCAGCGGATCCGCAGCGCGCAAACGGCGCAGTAAATAACAACAGAGGCGAAGATCCACGTGTCGCTACAGCCTCTGGCATCAGCATACATTTATTAAAGACGCCTCCGCAACACAACACTGTAAACACACCGCGAATTTAATGTAATTGTCCCGTGTCGACATAAATTCCGGCTGAGGCGTCCTTATCAGAGGAGGGAAATATTAAAGAGGAAAGACGCCCCTCCGCCGGGAGTTGTTCGGGAGCGCTGTTTACCAAAAACACAGCCACCTTTAACAACCTCTGATGAGATGATGAATGGGGCGTCGGAAAGCCACGCAACCTCCGCTCGGGATGAGAAAGCCATTATCAGACTCCGGAAAAAAAGCAGACAGAAGCTCATCGATCGTCGTAAAAAAGAAAATAACGGATGACAATCGTTATCGGGCCAGGCGCTGATGAGCTCCGGAGTTTGTTTATTAATTAAAAATCCTTCTTCTTATGGTTATAATCTAGACGCCCCCTTCCTCGCCAACGCCGTCGTACATCAAACTTCATGATGCGCGCGAGAGACGCTCGCTGATAATGCGCCCCTGCTAAAGCTGATTTTCCATGATGAATCTGGGAGCATATAAATTGGCTAATATCTAAAAACATTTACAGATACTAGAGGAATTGACTACTTGCGGGCCGTGATGGATGAGGCCGTTAGACGCCAGAGGACAGCTCTGCAAATCTCTGCGGCTGCCTAAAGCCCTCATTTGATTTTCATATTTACTTCTTTAAACCCATCCTCCTCTCCTCTCTTCTCCTCGGCACACAGAGGAAAGTGTGTTTTTATTTCCTCCGCCTCTGCTCCCAGCAGGGTTAGTGGGGCAGAACTGATCTGCCTCGGTCTGATTGTGTCTGATAGCAGGGCTCCAGCTCGGCCTTTCTCACAGCTCTGCAACTCCCCGCTCCACGCTAGTAATTAGTATACTTGTCAAGGCGACTGCTTACCTCACCGCCTCCTACAGCTGCTAATGAAGAGTCTGGATCTCAGTATTCAAAGGCTAGACTCGGTGCCCAATGCACTTACCCTCACAAGTGCCTTTACTAACAATTAATCATTTCATTCAATGCACTTGAATACACGTTTTTACATTGAACTCATATATATATATATATATTTTTTTTTTAAAGGGGTTGTTCCGTGTTTTTTTTCTAGGTTTGGTTGTGTTTATGGGGCGCAGTATTACATGTCTTAATACTTCTTTTTTTTTAAATGCCGTGTTTTTCTTGCATTCTCCCTTTATTCCACACCGCTGTCTCCACTGTCCTCTGAAGGGCTCGTCTGCTTCCTGCTTCTATGAAGCCCCTCCCTCTGAAAAACGCAATGGTCTTAGATTGGTCAGATGGTCAAATGTATTTTTATTGGCTGAAGTGCCAAGCACAGGTTAAGGCCACGCCCCTTCACATTACAGGCAGAAGTCACATCTGCGGAGACTAGCGAGGGTTCATGATGTCACCAACCCAGGAAGAAGCTTGTTGTAGTCCAAACCAGCCATTTTTGTAGGCAATAAACTGCTGTAACTTGAAAAGACAATATCTCCGTTTGCAGTGAACTTTCAGCGCTGTAACTTATGCTCAAGCAGCGACATTACACACTAACTAAAGTTAAAAAAGTAAAATCGCAGGCAACCGCCCCTTTAACTGCTCCATGGCATAGTTCAAATGAGTCCGTACGCAATTGGATAGTCCTTCAATCAATCAGAGCACAAGAGGCGTGATCAACGGGCATAGTTCAAATGAGTCCGTACATGATTGGATAGTCCTTCAACCAATCAGAGCACAAGAGGCATGATCAACAGGCAACGACCCATATCTTCTCTGTCTGTCATCGTGTTAAACCTGCCAATAGCGGCCAGGTGGATAACCCCGTCTGTGATTGGTTCCCACAAAGCTGTAACAGAAGCAGTATGAATGAATGTACAGGTTTGCAGACTGAGCTGCAGGGCGAAATCAAATTACCAGCAGATCAGTATTTTTAATAAAACTATTAAAAAAATACATTTAAAAAACAATCTGTTCCCCACAAATCCCTAGACTAGAAATCTAGACGCACCCTAGTGGCAGCGAGTGTAGTCTAGCAACTCTCAATAGACTTCTGAGCTGGAAAACCCAAACTCTGGTCAGGCCAATCACATCATGTATAGAGTTGTGGGCGGGGCTTAAAATAATGACGGCAGAGTTGCATGCTAATTGTAAACAAAGAAGCTTTCGAACGGCGGTCTTCCGAATCGGCCGCGACTCTGGAAACTTGGAGTTAAAGGACAACTCAAAAATGAACCTAGGGGTAATTAACACATGGTTAGATCGTTCTCTGGGATGCGTTTCCATGAAAATCGAATGTAAAGAGTTTTATCTCTAAAAACAGATTCGCTTATATAGCTTGTCTATGGGGCATAGAATAAGTCAAATTAAATGGCTAGTTAATACCACTAACAAGGCTTAAAATATCCTCACACTAACACGGCAGCATAATGAGGGTCCCTACATGCAAACCGAAGCATTGAGAAAATTGTAAGTGTACAAACAGATTAATATGAAGATACTTTATAAAGACAGTGCATTACGTGTTCACAGACAGGCGCCATCTTAGAAAACAGTCTCGACAAGTCGAGCGGCGAACGCTGTGCTGAACGCTGTGGTGGTGTTCTGTATTTGAGTGACACTGTGCAACTTTTATTTTAGTATTTACCTCAGCTTGCGGAGAAACTTTGAATAATTTGTCTATCACCGCCTCTTATAATATCATCATAGTTAATAAAATACAGTTTTTTCATCAAAATTTAAGTTCAGACCCGCAAAACCTCAAATGTTGCTAATGCACTATAGATTTGTACACAGAGTGTACAGATGAGCATTATGATCTCAGAAGTCGGAAACTAAGATTGTGTGAGTTATATACATATTTATTTTTTCTGATTGGTTATGGCAGCATTTTGGTGTGTAGTTTGAGTTCTGATTGGTAAGTACCATACAGATAAAAATAAACTGAAGTCAAACTAAAGCTTTGATATCACTTTGATATTGAAAATGCAGTTAAGTGCAATCTGTGCCAATATGCCATGTACACAACATTTTAATGAGAAGACTATAGTAAGAGATGTTGTAAATTATTTTTCTCTCCATGTTTTTGCACATTGTTACGAGAAGAGAGCATTCACAATGGGAGTTATAGACCAGTTCACTTTACATTTACATTTATGCATTTGGCAGACGCTTTTATCCAAAGCGACTTACGTTGCATTCAAGGTACACATTTTACATTTTTGTCAATTCTTGCTTTCCCTGGGAATCGAACCCATGACCTTGGCGTTGCTAGCGCCACGCTCTACTCATTGAGCTACAGGAAAGACACTTGTGCATTGACCTTTAATTGTGCAGATGTGGGATGCAATATGTTTTTGCAGTCTAAATAATGTCATATAGTGTGTTTGGTTAATTAACCCATTAGTAAAGCACTTTGGCTAGTTCTGTCTTCAGATTCAGCAATGTTCAACATTATTGATAATGATTGGGTTATTTTAAACAATGACATTCCTGCTTCTTTTTCAAACACTTTGATGCATTTTTAAAGTGCCCCTATTGTGGTTTATCGAATATTCCCTTTCATGCGGTGAGTAATGTAAGCGTTCTGCAAAGTTGTAAACTTGAAAGCGCACAGTAAATAAAATTATTGTCTCCCAAAAGAACGTTTCATCAGTCATTGACGTTAGTGCTTGGCTAACGCATGCGCTGTTATCGGTACAGTCAATACAGTTCCTGCATGTGCACCGCAATAAATGAGAAAATAAACAAGTTAGTTTGTTGACGGATGTACTTGTTAATGCAGATAGTGAGGAATTACAGCTGCAACATCTCACAATGAACCTCAAGATGAGTAGCATCAACGAAAAACGTCCTGCTCAAGTCGTCCTTAAAGGGTTACTTCAGCGATTAGCATATGGCCTTGTATCAGTAGAAACCCTGGAGTATATTCAAATGATCGTGCGTCCCCCCTTCATATCCGCACTCATCGCACCAAGTTCTCACAATAATTTACTGGCCTGCAGAAAGGTACAGAAATTGAATAAAGTAATCAGATGTAAAATAACTCCATATTTAACTGTTTAAATGCAAGATTAATTCTTATTAAACTTACAAAAGCAATTCAATCAATATGGAGCCAGAATGGTGACTTTAAAATTTGGCATCACAAATAAAAATTGTCATTGAAAACAAAAGCAGAACTGAAAAAGGAAACATTGGCATTGAAACATTTGCATTGAAAACAGTTGTATTAGCATTGAAACAAGTATTGGCAATGAAAAAATACAATAATTAAAATCTTAAAATCTTATTCTTTTATTGTAGTGGGATTTATTTGTATTTTTCAATGACAATCTTCAGATTTTTTCTTCATGTCACTCTTTTTCAGTGACAGATTTTTTTTACAATGTCAGGTTTTTTTCAATGTCACTGATTTTCAGTTTCAACTTTCTGTCACTGTTTTGGCGTGGAGAGGGGCGGGGTCTGAGGGGAGGGGTAAGTAGAGCGTAGTTTGCATATCATTTGCATATAGGTATACTGAAGCAGTAGGCCGAGCGTCACTTTACTGTAACTCGTCGTCAGCTCTGAAGCCTCTGGCATGACAAATGTCCAGTTTACCGGGAACTTTCAAGCCGCAAGTAAGTCTGTTTTTTTTAATCTGCCATTTACATGTTTATTCACGTGCAACCTGGCCGGTTTGCTTAACTTTTAACGGCCGTTAACGTTATGCTGTTTTTTTTCTCCCGACGTCGACTGGAACATGTAAATTACTAATATTAGCCGTGTTGGCTAACTTAACTGTGGTTAATGCAGGGTCAAATATAAACACTGGTCACCATGGATATGCTACCGAATAAGGCTAAAAGTCCGGTTTGGCAAATACATTAATTAACGTTAGGTGTCTGTCGGTAGCATATCCATGGTGACCAGTGCTAATATTAGTAATTTACATGTTCCAGTCGACGTCGGGAGAAAAAAAACAGCATAACGGCCGTTAAAAGTTAAGCAAACCGGCCAGGTTGCACGTGAATAAACATGTAAATGGCAGATTAAAAAAAACAGACTTACTTGCGGCTTGAAAGTTCCCGGTAAACTGGACATTTGTCATGCCAGAGGCTTCAGAGCTGGTGACGGGTTACAGTAAAGTGACGCTCGGCCTACAGCTTCAGTATACCTATATGCAAATGATATGCAAACTACGCTCTACTTACCCCTCCCCTCAGACCCCGCCCCTCTCCACGCCAAAACAGTGACAGAAAGTTGAAACTGAAAATCAGTGACATTGAAAAAAAACTGACATTGTAAAAAAAATCTGTCACTGAAAAAGAGTGACATGAAGAAAAAATCTGAAGATTGTCATTGAAAAATACAAATAAATCCCACTACAATAAAAAAATAAGATTGTAAGATTTTAATTATTGTATTTTTTCATTGCCAATACTTGTTTCAATGCCAATACAACTGTTTTCAATGCAAATGTTTCAATGCCAATGTTTCCTTTTTCAGTTCTGCTTTTGTTTTCAATGACAATTTTTATTTGTGATGCCAAATTTTAAAGTCACCATTCTGGCTCCATAAATCAAGAGCAGTGTGTGATGTCTCTTGTTTGACAAACAGAGCAGTAAAGGCTACTGCCCCTTTAAGACCTAATCCACAGATGCGTCGTCTTTCTCGACTGTATAAAGTTCTCTTAAGGCATATTCAGACTATGTCTGCTTGGATATTCATCAAGATGGACATGTTGACATACTTCTTGTGTGAGTTTGTCCGTTTGCACGCAAGACTTGAAAGAGAGCTCAATATTTGCGCGCTGTGAGACGTGTGCGAGCTTTGGGACGAGTTCGCAGAGATAGATCTTCTCACAGCGGGCGTGAGTCCTCCTTCGCGTCTTCTGGCTCTACATGCGGGTTATGACGGGGAAAATGACTGCTCATATTCGGACATACGGAAGCATTAGCAAGCATTGAACAACGTTTACAAAGAGGTGAAACAGTACGCTCGGTAGGTGAAGCGAGTTTACCTAAGCTAATTTCCATCCCTGGCGCACCACAAGCTAATCTCAGACTGAGCACCCCGTTCTTTTTCAATAATTATGGGCATGAAAAGAGTCAAATTTAATACCTCATAAAATGGTGACTATGACTTTTTAATACCTTTAAAGGGTCTTAATTTTCCCAAAATGGATTTATCAACTTTTAATACTTTTTAAGACCCCGCGGACACCCTGGTCTTTCTCAGTCTAGAAGGCACCGAATTCAAAAATAATTTCACATTTCTACTACATTAATGAGCCAGTTTAAATACAAAGCTTAATTCTAAATCACTGAAGTAACCCTTTAAGATGGAGTTTCGGGTTGAGTAACTAGTTCTTCCCATGTTTCATCATCAGGCTCACGCCCGGATTGATATGGTAAAATTAACATAATCGTTACTAACTTTACAGAGTGTACAATCACTGAGCTTAAGGAAGCCTCGGGAGCTGAAGTTCAGCTGTGGTAATGGACATTAGCTTCTGGAATAAGAACTGTATGCGGTAGACCAATCACAGCAGACTGGGCCACCTGACCAATCACAGCAGACTGGGTCACCTGACCAATCAGATGTATCTTCTGGTGTAAAAGACTCGAAAAACTAATCTAGGAGCCTTTTCAATGGAATAATAGGGGCATTTTACTAATAATTAGCAGTGTTGTTTTTCTCGTATAATTTTTAATCAACAGTATGGTTTAATTATGTGAACGTGCAATCCAACACTCAGCTCATCTAATATCACATTACATGGAGAAATGGAAAAAACGCACGCTTACTTTAAAGAGCTTCTCTCCACAGTCGCTCTCAGCACTGGAGGCTCAGCCACAAATGCTTTTAAAGAAATGAAAGATAAAGTGAAACCAGGCAGAACGGGACCATCCTCTCATTCAGACATGATAACAGGTGAGTTATCGTCCACCAGACTGGAGTAAAATGGCCGAGTCTCAGCATTCGATGAAAAGATGCCCTCTCGTCTGGAGAAGTCGAAGCATTACAGATGTTGATATCATATTTGATATGTGCTGAAAATGCCCTGAACGTATTGATTTATTTACATGCGCGCCACTGGAACGGTCTGGGAAAACACAGACACAACACTCGCTGGAGAAAAGACTTCAGAAACAATCTCAAACTCTCTATTGATCCCGCTGAACTGAGTGGATATATATTCAGCGTCCCAAAGGCACAATTTCTGTGTTTTTTTAAATGCAAACAGGGAAGAAAGGAATGAAAGAAAATAAAAGATGGTGGTGCGCTGAGAGGCCACGGCGTCTGGTGTATATGAGGCTATTGATCCGCCCACTGCGCTGGAAACACGGGGGATGATGGATGCGCTCGCAGACAACCCTGGACAAACCCTGAGCTAATGGCCACAAAGACAATTATCCAGCCATTGTTTCAGCAGCACATTCCAATGCTCTAATATTCACACAGGGAGATTCTGTGATTGAACCGCGGAGCAGATGCGTGCAAAGTTCACCAGATGGGAAGATGGCGCGTCACGCTGCTGGAGGACGGAAAGAAATAAAGATCATATACTTCTCATCAGAGGTGGGTAGAGTAGCCAAAATCTGCACTCAAGTAAAAGTAAAAGTACCGTAATTCCTCAAATATAGACCGGGGCCTGTATTCACCTGAACTGCCGACGGGAACCGGCTTTTATTAGGGGCAGGCCTGTGTTTCTAATTCCCTCTGTTTGAAATATAATTGCTTTATGTAAACCGTTTTCAATTTAAAGTGATCGTTCCAGTGGACAAATATCATTGACTTTTTAAAGAAACATTTGCAAAAATATCACCATACAACAAAATACGAATTTTGTGTAATTCCGCGCGCAGCTCCGCATCCAAAGATGAACGAGCTCTCGGCGAATCTAGCCGAACATGACGTCTCATCACACCGGCCGCCAGTTTGCACATGAGGTGCTTATATTCACTGAATGAGCCTACACAAGCAGAAATAAGCCATTTAAATAAAGATCCAGGTTTAAGCAAATAAATAAATAAATCACGGCATTAAAGTTTAGTGAAATTAGGAAATATTTAAGAGATTGTTAATTTTTGTTCTCATGTCACAAGTAATAATATCAAGCCAAGGTTTACTGAGTTGTACACCATTCTTTTGTAGTGTGTTTTTTGGTGAAATGTACTAAAATAAATATCACCTGTGTACATTAGCCCACTTCTCGACGCGTTGGTTTATAGAACAATTAATCCGTCGTTTCAAAGAATAGCACAACGGCGAGCGCGGCGAGTATAAACGCCTCGTCCGTTTGGGGAGGAGCGCGCGGCGCGCAGTCAGCGGAGACAGGCGGAAGTATAAACGAGGCGTGAGACGCGGCTCTGCGCGGAGCTGAGCTTCGAGGCTTGGGTGCGACACCCTTAAGACATAAAAGAGACGAGAGGCTAACATTTGGTGTGTCTTAATCAGCTCCCTAGTTCAGTAGTCAGGGCACTGATCAGGACATACCGGTAAGTCAATGGGCTGATCCCTGATCAGTGCCCTGACTACTGACGGAGCAGATTGAGACGCACGCATTGTGAAGATCGATATCTGTAGCCTGCCTGACACGGTATTTTCACAGACGTCGCATCTCTCATAGACTACAGTAGCCTATTTGGCACATGCATCCGTTATATTCCCATTTTAATTTACAAAGCAATCCCTGTAAAGTGTTTAGGTTAACTATAGAAGAGACCAGGATTAGTGTGTGTCGCACTGGCAGGACTCGCATCGGGGCGAGTGGCATCAGGATGGTTTCGCATTAAATTAACGGCATTTAGGAGATTATCCACTCATTTCCCCCGGCCTTTATTTGTTTAATTGTCTACAGGCTTTTATTTGAGGAAATACGGTACTTACGGAAATATTTACTCAAGTAAAAGTAACAATCGTAATAGTTACTTGAGTAAGCAAAAAAGTATTAGATGAAAAAACTACTCAAGTACTTAGTTACTAGTTACTTTCGATCTGATTGATAAGAAGCGAAAACCCTGAATTTCAGACTATATAAGTGTGTGTGTGTGTGTGTGTGTGTGTGTGTGTGTGTGTGTGTGTGTGTGTGTGTGTGTGTTTAATGGTTAAACAATGTAAATTAATGGTGTGCTGGGCTAACCAGAGCTCTGTTTAAAACATACTTTGTTCGTATGTTTTTATAAGTATATGCATCTTTAGGTAGGAATAAAATACATTCCCGTTTTTATTTGTACATATACACTTCAGACTGTTGTCTGTCTGGATGTGCATAAATGCAAGAGGTCGAATTAGGCTACCTATTTGTTTTGTTTTTAGCCTGGTCTCATAGGAAAAACGTAGCTGTTGCAAAGATTTTGCAAACCACAAAATATGTACCGATACTTACATATCACGACAGTTTCAAAGTCAAATGTCCACTGGGTGGCGCTAAAAGCTTAGTTTTTTTTTTTTTTCTGGAACAGATGCGCATGAATCTGGCATTTGTTACGTTGGGTTTTTAACGTACACCCACACTGAACCCTAAACCTACCCGATATTGTTAACAAAAGCAAATGTGACAAATAAAACTGTATCCACGTAATTTTAGCTTGTGTTTTGAACTCGTCTTTGAGCTCTTTTATCATGACTCGTTCCTCACGGGGTTCGTTTCCAAGTTTTTCACATTGCAAATACAAATCTGTATCCGCTGAGCTATCGAGCAAGCTTAATAAGTAAGAAAAGACGAACATCCAAAATGTATTCGTTTCCAAATCATGGACTATGGTTAAACAAAACGATAAAAAATTCTGTTTTTCTGCCTCCAGTGTTCATTATTGTTGGAAACACTCGGACAGTGTGTGAAATAGTATTACAATAAGGGAAAAGTGCCCATAGTTACCAAATTACCATTAATAGTGTTCAAATATAAGCAACATTGTTACACTTACCGCTACATGTTTTTTCAGGTTGGAGCTGCAATTCTTGTATGCTGAGATGTCTGTTCGTTTTGGTGCACAGTATCGCATTATGAAACTATTCTTATTGACATCTAGGAGTGAAAACATGAACTAGAGGGAACGGCTGATCAGCTCACACACACATCTTCGTGATCTCCCTCTGCTTTGGTCATCATCTTACTAAACATGCGCTAATTATTTGTGGATGATGCGCGTACACCTCTCGCTAAGCAGCCTCTCCAACGTTTCGCGAGACTTGCGAACAAGTCATATTCACTTGTTTTAAAATATATAATTAATTATTACCATTGACAGTAGCAGAGGAACGCCACCGATTGTAACGAAGTAAAAGTACAGTTTTTTCACAAGAAATGTACTTGAGTAAAAGTAAAAGTACCCATTTTTAAATATACTCTAAAAGTACAAGTTACCCAAAAAATGTACTTAAGTAAATGTAACGAAGTAAATGTAATTCGTTACTACCCACCTCTGCTTCTCATACTGTAACATTTAACAAAAAAAGCTTTGTCTTTTAATTATATTATAAAATTCAACCTCTAAACACCAGAGGTGTAAAAAGTACAAAATGTTACTCAAGTACACACTGCAAAAAAAATGCTCTTCTTACTCAGTATTTTTGTCTTGTTTCTAGTCCAAATATTTAAACATTCTTAAAACAAGAAGTATTTACTAGACAAGCAAAAGTAATTGTCTTGTTTTGGGGAAAAATAACTCAAAATGAAGAGAGTTTTTGCTTAAAATAAGATAAATAATCTGCCAATGGGGTGAGAAAAATAATCTTGTTTTAAGAGTGGAAGTACTGAGTGAAAATTGTGCGCAGTTAAGAGTAAAAGTAGCAGCAAGAATGAAAATGGAATGTGGAAATTTATCTCATTGGCAGAATAAATACATTTTACTCAAGTAAAGTAAAGATCCCCCAAAATAATTCTCGTTTTTGTAGCATCAGGAAGATTATACAGCGGCTCTACAATCATTTTATGAAGCAACGAGAATAGTTTTTGTGCGCAGAAAAAATAATAAATAACGACTTATATAGTGATGGCCGATTTCAAAACAAAGCTTCGAACCGTTATGAGTCAGTGAATCGATTCATGATTCGGATCGCGAGTCAAACTGCTGAAATCACGAGACTTTGGCGATCCGAATCATGAATCGATTCACTGAATCATAACGGTTCGAAGCTTTGTTTTGAAATCGGCCATCACTATATAAGTCGTTATTTAGTGTTTTCCCCCGCACTAACTCTCTTCTGGCCTCTTCATCAATGATTGTAGAGCCGCTGTAGTGAGATGGGCTTTGTAACGACGTCTTTAGTGCCTTTATGGGTCTTGAGAGAGGAAATGACATTGGTGTCAATGAAGGCCTTTCTGAGCCATCGGATTTCAACACTAATATCTTCATCTGTGTGTGAAGATGAGCGGAGGTCTGACGGCTGGCCAACCACAGGAGGGTAAATACTTATTGACATCATTTAAATTTTTGGGTGAACTAACCCTTTAATGTCAAGCCCTGATATCTATTAAAAATAACATTTACACTTCATATTAGGTGTCTATGTAACTACCCCATACTCACATCAATAAAAAATGTTCAGTTTGATGTGTTGTGAATGCTATTGGATACGGGTGAGGTTAGGATGGGTTTGGTGGAACGGGTCGTTTTAAGGGTGGGTTAAGTGGTAGGAGTATATAGGGTCAATTATAGACGTCATCACAGATATTAATTACGGCTCTAATTACATGCAGGTTTTTCTTTTCAATACAAATACACAGTAATTACAAAACACTTAAAATAAAGTGGGGCCAAAAGCTCATACCTCAGAGGGACTGAAATATTAGCATGTATTTTCAGTCCACTATTTTTCATGATTGCACTGCAAAAAAATGCTCTTCTCACTCAGTATTTTTGTCTTGTTTCTAGTCCAAACATCTAACATTCTTAAAACAAGAAGTATTTACTAGACAAGCAAAAGTAATTGTCTTGTTTTGGGGAAAAATAACTCAAAATGAAGAGAGTTTGTGCTTAAAATAAGATAAATAATCTGCCAATGGGGTGAGAGAAATAATCTTAATTCAAACAGAAAACAAAAAAAAGATTATTTATCTTATTTTAAGCAAAAACTCTCTTCATTTTGAGTTATTTTCCCCAAAACAAGACAATAATTTGCACTTGTCTAGTAAATGTTTCTTAATGTAAGATTGTTTAGATATTTTGACTAGAAACAAGACAAAAATACTGAGTATAGTAAGAAAAGCATTTCATGCAGTGTGGAGCTTCATTCGGGTCTGTGTTTGTCGACGCACCTCTATATTGGTGAGTTTTCTGGAGGTGGTGTTGATTTATAAATCAGAAAGCGTTGTGTGCGGGCTTCAGTATCGCCTGGCTCTACACACTTCGGGAGCGTTTTGACAAGCACTGGATAACAGCGCTCCAAAGTAATCACACGCTTGACTTTGACATACGACTGCATGCATGCACTGGAATCTCTCTGTTGATTAAATCCACCACACGTGCCTGTGACGTGCTGCGATTCACAACGTGTGTGTGTGTGTGTGAGAGAGGAAGATGGCGGACGCTGTGTCTGTGATTCTGTATGCACTGCATTGAACGTCAAAGGCCAAGCGTCGCCATCTTCAGCTCAAAAACTGTGCTAAAAATACGCAGTGAGCGCAGAAACACCACTGTATCTGTCAGCATACGCTTCTTTATTCTGCCGATGATGGATCTCATGAAGCAATTAGAGACAAAACAGCCCAGATTTAGTATTTTGTCCATCCATAAAATAATCATCACCTATTGATTGGCTAAAATGTCTGTTTGCCACAATTACACCCAACACTGATACTGCACATCAAAAAACCATCCGTCCTTACCCATATTAAAGGGATCATTCACAAAAAAATTACAATTCTGTCATTTTTATTCTGTTCCAAACCTGTCTGAGTTTCTTTCTTCTGCCGAACACAAAAGAAGATATTTTAACCCGTCTCTTGCGTGATATCCATAAATTTACAATATTCCCATCTAATATGATTTCTGAGCTGTGCGGTGTCCAGATTAATAATTATACCCTGTGTGTTAATAGGCCAGAGGAGAACTGAGTCTGGTTTCTCTAAGGTTTATTTTTCTCCATCAGGCCTGATGGAGTTTCGGTTCCTTTGGTCGCCTTTGGCTTGGCTTGCTCAGTTGGGGACACTAACATTATGATCAGAGTTATTCTAATAAATATACAAATAAAATGAATTAATTAGGTCTTATTTAATTCTATAAACTATAACACTGATCTGCCAACATTGTCTCTCTATGATAAATTAAAATAAGCTGATAACATCACTGTTTACTCCAGAACGACTGTACAGCCAAATCTAATTCTGCTGCAGTATTGTCCTGTTTAACACTGAAGCTGCTCTGACACAATCGGCACTGTAAAAGCGAATAAATAAAGATGATTGATTGATATTTTGGAGAATAACGGTACCCAAACAGTTGAAGCACCCCATTGACTTCATTAGTATTTTTTTCCATGGGGTCCATCAACTGTTTGGGTACCGATATTCTCCAAAATATCTTCTTTTGTGTTCAGCAGAAGAAAGAAACTCAAACAGGTTTTGAACAACTTCTTTATTTTTTCACGGCCTATGACACACATACAGTAAACCCAAGTGCTGTTTACTCAGCTGTACTTGATAACACCAAATGAATGAAAAACACCGTTTATTGACAGGCGTCCTGTTTTCTATCATACTCTGTGAACGTTTGTGATGATGTAAGATGAGTGGGAAATGAATTTAACTTCAAAATGGAGTGTGTTATTATTGAAAAACAATTAATGGTGAATGTTCTTCCAGGGGAGCCCGCAAAATCCCCACAAAATCATGAATATTATAATATAATGGTGATAAACTGATCCTGCACTGCAAAAAAATGCTCTTCTTCCTCAGTCATTTTGTCTTGTTTCTAGTCTAAACTAGGCATGTGCCGATATCAATTTTTCATGTTGCGATTAATTGCTGACGTTTTATCACGGTATACGATATTATCACGATATTGAAATAAGTTGCAAAAAAAAAGTGTTGCCATAGCATAACAGCTTTAAGAACTATTTTAGTATAACTGAATGGTTAAATACAATAATGCACCAAAAATATATACAGCTCTGGGAAAAAAATTAAGAGAAATCAATGTTTAGTGGTCTCTTGATTTTTTTCAGAGCTGTAAAAGTACAATTTTCAAACAGATTAAAGTGCAAAAGAATTAGGCTATAAAGAACAACAGGTAACAAATTACAATAAGGTCTCATTATGTAATGCATTAACTAAGATTGAGCAGTAGCTACATTTGGTACAGAAAGTATAATGTTTTTGGTAATGTTAGTTAAGAAATACTGCATATTGTTAGTTTTATCTTAGGTCCATTAAAAATGTTATTTTGATTTTAATGTTATTAAACAGTAACTGAGAAATTAATTTTACTTAGAATAATTAATTCTTTATAAGTATTTTTCATTGTCAGTTTGGTAATAATGAATTAACATTGTAATTAATGAAGTCGTATGTCTCAAAGTTTTACTGAACGATAACAAATAATTAGAACAGTTCTAATCATTAGGGCATGTTGTAGTCCAGATTAAAACATAAAAATGTTTAAGCTTGAAAATAAAGAGGCTATTAAGTCTTTAAGTATTAAGTATTTGGTGCTGTGATGTACATTGAGATTACAAAAAACGAATGGCTGTTTTAAAAACTCCTTCACTAGCGCTTGCTTTTGTTTGCTGGTTTCCGGGGTAACCGGCTGCATTCTGCCGTTCATCAGCGCCCTCTGCTGTCACTGAGCGGCACTTCAGCAGCCCCCATTCAGTCATGTGCAAACGCACGTTGGGCTCGTTTACATCTGAGCGCAGAACACACCATTTGACGCAGAACAGCGGTGCTGAGCATTTATACGGTTGGTGGGCAAAGTATTCTTGAGTGCATTATAAAAAAAAATATTAAATGTTAATAAATTATTATTTACGATATTTTAAAGTGCCCACGATAACAATATCGTGCATAATTATTATCGTGATAAATCGCATTATCGAAAATCGGCACATGTCTAGTCTAAACATCTAAAAATGATTTAATCAAGACGCATTTCCTAGATCAGTAAAACAACATAAGATATTTTTGCTTGTTTTGTTGGAAATAATATCTAAATGAAGAGAGTTTTTGCTTAAAACAGGCTAAATGATCTGCCAATGGGGTGAGAAAAATAATCTTGTTTCTGATTGAAATCTCGTTTCTTGTTTCCGTCCCAAACAGAAATAAGATTATTTTAGCTAATAATTATTTTAATGTTGAGATAAACGGTCAATGTTACCATCATACTTTGTCAAAATACACAAATAAATCCAAAATAAAGTTTGCATGCTACAAGTGAACTTTCGCGTCACATTAAAGTCCTCTGTTTGAAAGCTGCATGAACTGAAGTAATGTATAACCTGAATGCGATGTAAGCAGCTCTGGATAAATGCAGACATGTAAACGAGGAATAATAGTGCTGGTACACTCATGAATGCTGGGTTTAAGCATTCAATTGCATGCAAGTAATTTGATCATTTTGGTAACTTTACATGCATGCTTCCTGCTATCATTTCAGCTCCTAATGGAATCAGCTTTAGATGCGTTGGTGGGTCTGTCGGCGTGTGTTTTCAGGGGCAGAATAAATGAGGGGTTATATATAACGCAGCAGTGATCTAAGCAGCAGTTAAGAGGTGGGTGGTCTGCAGGTAGTGCAGTCTGTCTCTCATTAGGGAATAAACGTCTCTACTCACGGACTGAAGCCTCGCGCTCCTGCAGGAAATACTCCAGGATGAGACGGGCCAGGAGAGCTGGAGAAAGGTCCACCTGATGGAGAAAGGAGAGCAGTGTGAGAGGCTTCCCCAGGGAAACTGTGCTTCAGTGGGTATGGGCCAAACTGACATCTAGCCTGTTGATCTGATGCCCAAATTCAGCATCCATTACACACAGATAAGAACATTATGGCCAATACCAATAATTATTTATATTTCAAAGCCGATAAGCGATATATTTGCCGAAATACCTAAATGTAAATTTTAATTAATGGGACAATAAAAGCCCTCCCAACCTTACCCAATAAATGCTTGTATTATTATTAAACATGTAAGGCACTTTATTTCCATTTAGAACATTTTCTTCTTGCCTCAAATTTGAAATGAAGCATGACCACACTTGTGAATTCACATTAGTTGTGGTTATAAGTTTTTATTACTACATTCACATAATATTTCTTATATATTTCAAAATGTGTTATTATTATTTATTTTTTAATGTTTGAGCCTATATATATATCTCCATATTAATAACAGTCTGAGGAATTCAGAGTAAAAACAGTCTTGAATTGTAAACCTTTTAAGCGTTGGCTTTCTAGATATGTTCCTTATGTGTATATTCAGAAAGACTTGCAAGCAGCAGTCCTTTTATTTTGGGGTATGTCAAAATGCCCCACTTGCCAAAATGGGGGGATAACCTAACTTTATAACACCGGTGTCCAATTACTTCTTGACCCCACCTCAGAGGTACTGACCTTCTCGACCACATCAAAAACTCCAATATCAACATTAAAATTATTCACTGCGGTAAAAATTAACCTTATAATTTAAGTCCCATAAAACAAAAAATAAATTGATTCATGATTCGCATCGCCAATGTCTCGTGATTTCAGCAGTTTGACACTCGATCTGAATCATGAATCGAGTCATAACCGTTTGAATCTTTCTTTGAGGCTTGAACACAAACGCGGAAGAGAAGCCAATGCTGAATAAAGTCGTAGTTTTTGTTATTTTTGAACCCAAATGTATTTTGGATGCTTCAAGAGACTCTAATTAACCCACTGATGTCTCATATGGACTACTGTGATGATGTTTTTATTCCCTTTCTGGACATGGACAGTATAGTGTGCATACACTTGCATACGCTCTCGGACTAAATATAAAATATCTTAAACTGTGTGTGAAGATGAACGGAGGTCTTATGGGTGTGGAGCGACATTAGGGAGAGGAGTTAATGACAGACATTTCATTTTTGGCTGAACTAACCCTTTAACATAGAAAAGATAATTTGTCGTGTTTGGTTAGGTCAGAGTGAATTTAGTATTTCCAACGATTTTATATTGTTGTTAAGTCTGTTGATAAGTCCTTTAAGTTGATTTCTGTGCACATTTTGTTTAGATATATGCTAATGTGATTATTTGGGAATGTTGTTGTTGTATAGTCAAAAGGGTTTTTGCGAAACCCCACTCTTAAAGGACAACTCCGGGGAATTTTGTAGTTAATTTTAATCATTATACCTTTGAGTACAGTCTACAGAAGAGAAAAAAACTAACTGGATTGGTGCTTGCAACACAGAGCTATTACAGTTAATGCCCAGAGCCCCCACTCAGCTAAAACAGCAGGTATGGGGCATAAACGTAACGGGTGTCTGTAGTATATGTGAAATTATACTGAAATTATACAGCGCGAGACTACAGCTAGACGTTTAGGTGAATTTAAACAATGGCTAAGTGGCTAAATGCATCTCGTTGTCACGTAAGGGACCTGTTCATGTTGGACTGAAATTTAAATTGCATTTTGTTTCTGTTAAAGGTGCACTATGCAACTTTCCGTCTACTGGAGGGCGCCTATTTTAAACAAATGCGTAGTTTGGATGACGAAAAGTTTGAGCGCAGCATCTTGGGACGTGTGGTCTTCACCTCACAGCTGGTGGAAAATAGGATTTGGGCAGAAATCATGTTCATGGATGCGGATATAAACGTTACTGTAGTCTAAAGCAGAGCAGGACAGAGTGTTGAGGAGCTGAGCACGGCCGCTGGAGCGATTGGTTATTAACGTTACTGTAGTGAAGCAGAGCAGGACCGAGTGTTGAGGAGCTGAACACGGCTGCTGGAGCGATTGGTTATTAACGTTACTGTAGAGAAGCAGAGCAGGACCGAGTGTTGAGGAGCTGAGCACGGCTGCTGGAGCGATTGGTTATTAACGTTACTGTAGTGAAGCAGAGCAGGACCGAGTGTTGAGGAGCTGAGCACGGCCGCTGGAGCGATTGGTTATTAACGTTACTGTAGTGAAGCAGAGCAGGAGCGAGTGTTGAGGAGCTGAGCACGGCTGCTGGAGCGATTGGTTATTAACGTTACTGTAGTGAAGCAGAGCAGGAGCGAGTGTTGAGGAGCTGAGCACGGCCGCTGGAGCGATTGGTTATTAACGTTACTGTAGTGAAGCAGAGCAGGACAGAGTGTTGAGGAGCTGAGCACGGCCGCTGGAGCGATTGGTTATTAACGTTACTGTAGTGAAGCAGAGCAGGACAGAGTGTTGAGGAGCTGAGCACGGCCGCTGGAGCGATTGGTTATTAACGTTACTGTAGTGAAGCAGAGCAGGACAGAGTGTTGAGGAGCTGAGCACGGCCGCTGGAGCGATTGGTTATTAACGTTACTGTAGTGAAGCAGAGCAGGACCGAGTGTTGAGGAGCTGAGCACGGCCGCTGGAGCGATTGGTTATTAACGTTACTGTAGTGAAGCAGAGCAGGGCCGAGTGTTGAGGAGCTGAGCACGGCCGCTGGAGCGATTGGTTATTAACGTTACTGTAGTGAAGCAGAGCAGGGCCGAGTGTTGAGGAGCTGAGCACGGCCGCTGGAGCGATTGGTTATTAACGTTACTGTAGTGAAGCAGAGCAGGACCGAGTGTTGAGGAGCTGAGCACGGCCGCTGGAGCGATTGGTTATTAACGTTACTGTAGTGAGGCAGAGCAGGACCGAGTGTTGAGGAGCTGAGCACGGCCGCTGGAGCGATTGGTTATTAACGTTACTGTAGTGAGGCAGAGCAGGACCGAGTGTTGAGGAGCTGAGCACGGCCGCTGGAGCGATTGGTTATTAACGTTACTGTAGTGAAGCAGAGCAGGACCGAGTGTTGAGGAGCTGAGCACGGCCGCTGGAGCGATTGGTTATTAACGTTACTGTAGTGAAGCAGAGCAGGACCGAGTGTTGAGGAGCTGAGCACGGCCGCTGGAGCGATTGGTTATTAACGTTACTGTAGTGAAGCAGAGCAGGACCGAGTGTTGAGGAGCTGAGCACGGCCGCTGGAGCGATTGGTTATTAACGTTACTGTAGTGAGGCAGAGCAGGACCGAGTGTTGAGGAGCTGAGCACGGCCGCTGGAGCGATTGGTTATTAACGTTACTGTAGTGAAGCAGAGCAGGACCGAGTGTTGAGGAGCTAAGCACGGCCGCTGGAGCGATTGGTTATTAACGTTACTGTAGTGAAGCAGAGCAGGACCGAGTGTTGAGGAGCTGAGCACGGCCGCTGGAGCGATTGGTTATTAACGTTACTGTAGTGTGAAGCAGAGCAGGACCGAGTGTTGAGGAGCTGAGCACGGCTGCTGGAGCGATTGGTTATTAACGTTACTGTAGAGAAGCAGAGCAGGAGCGAGTGTTGAGGAGCTGAGCACGGCCGCTGGAGCAATTGGTTATTAACGTTACTGTAGTGAAGCAGAGCAGGAGCGAGTGTTAAGGAGCTGAGCACGGCCGCTGGAGCGATTGGTTATTAACGTTACTGTAGTGAAGCAGAGCAGGACCGAGGGTTGAGGAGCTCAGCACGGCCGCTGGAGCGATTGGTTATTAACGTTACCGTAGTGAAGCAGAGCAGGAGCGAGTGTTGAGGAGCTGAGCACGGCAGCTGGAGCGATTGGTTATTAACGTTACTGTAGTGAAGCAGAGCAGGACCGAGTGTTGAGGAGCTGAGCACGGCCGCTGGAGCGATTGGTTATTAACGTTACTGTAGTGAGGCAGAGCAGGACCGAGTGTTGAGGAGCTGAGCACCGCCGCTGGAGCGATTGGTTATTAACGTTACTGTAGTGAAGCAGAGCAGGACCGAGTGTTGAGGAGCTGAGCACGGCCGCTGGAGCGATTGGTTATTAACGTTACTGTAGTGAAGCAGAGCAGGACCGAGTGTTGAGGAGCTGAGCACGGCTGCTGGAGCGATAGGTTATTAACGTTACTGTAGTGAAGCAGAGCAGGACCGAGTGTTGAGGAGCTGAGCACGGCCGCTGGAGCGATTGGTTATTAACGTTACTGTAGTGAAGCAGAGCAGGACCGAGTGTTGAGGAGCTGAGCACGGCCGCTGGAGCGATTGGTTATTAACGTTACTGTAGTGAAGCAGAGCAGGACAGAGTGTTGAGGAGCTGAGCACGGCCGCTGGAGCGATTGGTTATTAACGTTACTGTAGTGAAGCAGAGCAGGACCGAGTGTTGAGGAGCTGAGCACGGCCGCTGGAGCGATTGGTTATTAACGTTACTGTAGTGAAGCAGAGCAGGACCGAGTGTTGAGGAGCTGAGCACGGCCGCTGGAGCGATTGGTTATTAACGTTACTGTAGTGAAGCAGAGCAGGACCGAGTGTTGAGGAGCTGAGCACGGCTGCTGGAGCGATTGGTTATTAACGTTACTGTAGAGAAGCAGAGCAGGAGCGAGTGTTGAGGAGCTGAGCAAGGCCGCTGGAGCAATTGGTTATTAACGTTACTGTAGTGAAGCAGAGCAGGAGCGAGTGTTAAGGAGCTGAGCACGGCCGCTGGAGCGATTGGTTATTAACGTTACTGTAGAGAAGCAGAGCAGGAGCGAGTGTTGAGGAGCTGAGCACGGCCGCTGGAGCAATTGGTTATTAACGTTACTGTAGTGAAGCAGAGCAGGAGCGAGTGTTGAGGAGCTGAGCACGGCTGCTGGAGCGATTGGTTATTAACGTTACTGTAGTGAAGCAGAGCAGGACCGAGTGTTGAGGAGCTGAGCACGGCCGCTGGAGCGATTGGTTATTAACGTTACTGTAGTGAAGCAGAGCAGGACCGAGTGTTGAGGAGCTGAGCACGGCCGCTGGAGCGATTGGTTATTAACGTTACTGTAGTGAGGCAGAGCAGGACCGAGTGTTGAGGAGCTGAGCACGGCCGCTGGAGCGATTGGTTATTAACGTTACTGTAGTGAGGCAGAGCAGGACCGAGTGTTGAGGAGCTGAGCACGGCCGCTGGAGCGATTGGTTATTAACGTTACTGTAGTGAAGCAGAGCAGGACCGAGTGTTGAGGAGCTGAGCACGGCCGCTGGAGCGATTGGTTATTAACGTTACTGTAGTGAGGCAGAGCAGGACCGAGTGTTGAGGAGCTGAGCACGGCCGCTGGAGCGATTGGTTATTAACGTTACTGTAGTGAGGCAGAGCAGGACCGAGTGTTGAGGAGCTGAGCACGGCCGCTGGAGCGATTGGTTATTAACGTTACTGTAGTGAAGCAGAGCAGGACAGAGTGTTGAGGAGCTGAGCACGGCCGCTGGAGCGATTGGTTATTAACGTTACTGTAGTGAAGCAGAGCAGGACAGAGTGTTGAGGAGCTGAGCACGGCCGCTGGAGCGATTGGTTATTAACGTTACTGTAGTGTGAAGCAGAGCAGGACCGAGTGTTGAGGAGCTGAGCACGGCTGCTGGAGCGATTGGTTATTAACGTTACTGTAGAGAAGCAGAGCAGGACCGAGTGTTGAGGAGCTGAGCACGGCCGCTGGAGCAATTGGTTATTAACGTTACTGTAGTGAAGCAGAGCAGGAGCGAGTGTTAAGGAGCTGAGCACGGCCGCTGGAGCGATTGGTTATTAACGTTACTGTAGAGAAGCAGAGCAGGAGCGAGTGTTGAGGAGCTGAGCACGGCCGCTGGAGCAATTGGTTATTAACGTTACTGTAGTGAAGCAGAGCAGGCCCGAGTGTTGAGGAGCTGAGCACGGCTGCTAGAGCGATTGGTTATTAACGTTACTGTAGTAAAGAAGAGCAGGAGCGAGTGTTAAGGAGCTGAGCACGGCTGCTGGAGCGATTGGTTATTAACGTTACTGTAGAGAAGCAGAGCAGGACCGAGTGTTGAGGAGCTGAGCACGGCTGCTGGAGCGATTGGTTATTAACGTTACTGTAGTGAAGCAGAGAAGGACCGAGTGTTGAGGAGCTGAGCACGGCTGCTGGAGCGATTGGTTATTAACGTTACTGTAGAGAAGCAGAGCAGGACCGAGTGTTGAGGAGCTGAGCACGGCCGCTGGAGCGATTGGTTATTAACGTTACTGTAGTGAAGCAGAGCAGGAGCGAGTGTTGAGGAGCTGAGCACGGCCGCTGGAGCGATTGGTTATTAACGTTACTGTAGTGAAGCAGAGCAGGAGCGAGTGTTAAGGAGCTGAGCACGGCCGCTGGAGTGATTGGTTATTAACGTTACTGTAGTGAAGCAGAGCAGGATCGAGTGTTGAGGAGCTGAGCACGGCCGCTGGAGCGATTGGTTATTAACGTTACTGTAGAGAAGCAGAGCATGAGCGAGTGTTGAGGAGCTGAGCACGGCCGCTGGAGCAATTGGTTATTAACGTTACTGTAGTGAAGCAGAGCAGGAGCGAGTGTTGAGGAGCTGAGCACGGCCGCTGGAGCAATTGGTTATTAACGTTACTGTAGTGAAGCAGAGCAGGAGCGAGTGTTGAGGAGCTGAGCACGGCCGCTGGAGCGATTGGTTATTAACGTTACTGTAGTGAAGCAGAGCAGGACCGAGTGTTGAGGAGCTGAGCACGGCCGCTGGAGCGATTGGTTATTAACGTTACCGTAGTGAAGCAGAGCAGGACCGAGTGTTGAGGAGCTGAGCACGGCTGCTGGAGCGATTGGTTATTAACGTTACCGTAGTGAAGCAGAGCAGGACCGAGTGTTGAGGAGCTGAGCACGGCCGCTGGAGCGATTGGTTATTAACGTTACCGTAGTGAAGCAGAGCAGGACCGAGTGTTGAGGAGCTGAGCACGGCCGCTGGAGCGATTGGTTATTAACGTTACCGTAGTGAAGCAGAGCAGGAGCGAGTGTTGAGGAGCTGAGCACGGCCGCTGGAGCGATTGGTTATTAACGTTACTGTAGTGAAGCAGAGCAGGAGCGAGTGTTGAGGAGCTGAGCACGGCCGCTGGAGCGATTGGTTATTAACGTTACTGTAGTGAAGCAGAGCAGGACCGAGTGTTGAGGAGCTGAGCACGGCCGCTGGAGCGATTGGTTATTAACGTTACCGTAGTGAAGCAGAGCAGGAGCGAGTGTTGAGGAGCTGAGCACGGCCGCTGGAGCGATTGGTTATTAACGTTACTGTAGTGAAGCAGAGCAGGACCGAGTGTTGAGGAGCTGAGCACGGCCGCTGGAGCGATTGGTTATTAACGTTACTGTAGTGAGGCAGAGCAGGACCGAGTGTTGAGGAGCTGAGCACGGCCGCTGGAGCGATTGGTTATTAACGTTACTGTAGTGAAGCAGAGCAGGACCGAGTGTTGAGGAGCTGAGCACCGCCGCTGGAGCGATTGGTTATTAACGTTACTGTAGAGAAGCAGAGCAGGACCGAGTGTTGAGGAGCTGAGCACCGCCGCTGGAGCGATTGGTTATTAACGTTACTGTAGTGAAGCAGAGCAGGAGCGAGTGTTGAGGAGCTGAGCACGGCCGCTGGAGCGATTGGTTATTAACGTTACTGTAGTGAAGCAGAGCAGAACCGAGTGTTGAGGAGCTGAGCACGGCTGCTGGAGCGATTGGTTATTAACGTTACTGTAGTGAAGCAGAGCAGGACCGAGTGTTGAGGAGCTGAGCACGGCCGCTGGAGCGATTGGTTATTAACGTTACTGTAGTGAAGCAGAGCAGGACCGAGTGTTGAGGAGCTGAGCACGGCCGCTGGAGCGATTGGTTATTAACGTTACTGTAGTGAAGCAGAGCAGGACAGAGTGTTGAGGAGCTGAGCACGGCCGCTGGAGCGATTGGTTATTAACGTTACTGTAGTGAAGCAGAGCAGGACCGAGTGTTGAGGAGCTGAGCACGGCCGCTGGAGCGATTGGTTATTAACGTTACTGTAGTGAAGCAGAGCAGGACCGAGTGTTGAGGAGCTGAGCACGGCCGCTGGAGCGATTGGTTATTAACGTTACTGTAGTGAAGCAGAGCAGGACCGAGTGTTGAGGAGCTGAGCACGGCTGCTGGAGCGATTGGTTATTAACGTTACTGTAGAGAAGCAGAGCAGGAGCGAGTGTTGAGGAGCTGAGCACGGCCGCTGGAGCAATTGGTTATTAACGTTACTGTAGTGAAGCAGAGCAGGAGCGAGTGTTAAGGAGCTGAGCACGGCCGCTGGAGCGATTGGTTATTAACGTTACTGTAGAGAAGCAGAGCAGGAGCGAGTGTTGAGGAGCTGAGCACGGCCGCTGGAGCAATTGGTTATTAACGTTACTGTAGTGAAGCAGAGCAGGAGCGAGTGTTGAGGAGCTGAGCACGGCTGCTGGAGCGATTGGTTATTAACGTTACTGTAGTGAAGCAGAGCAGGACCGAGTGTTGAGGAGCTGAGCACGGCTGCTGGAGCGATTGGTTATTAACGTTACTGTAGAGAAGCAGAGCAGGAGCGAGTGTTGAGGAGCTGAGCACGGCCGCTGGAGCGATTGGTTATTAACGTTACTGTAGTGAAGCAGAGCAGGACCGAGTGTTAAGGAGCTGAGCACGGCCGCTGGAGCGATTGGTTATTAACGTTACTGTAGAGAAGCAGAGCAGGAGCGAGTGTTGAGGAGCTGAGCACGGCCGCTGGAGCAATTGGTTATTAACGTTACTGTAGTGAAGCAGAGCAGGAGCGAGTGTTGAGGAGCTGAGCACGGCCGCTGGAGCAATTGGTTATTAACGTTACTGTAGTGAAGCAGAGCAGGAGCGAGTGTTGAGGAGCTGAGCACGGCCGCTGGAGCGATTGGTTATTAACGTTACTGTAGTGAAGCAGAGCAGGACCGAGTGTTGAGGAGCTGAGCGTGGCTGCTGCAGCGATTGGTTATTAACGTTACTGTAGTGAAGCAGAGCAGGAGCGAGTGTTGAGGAGCTGAGCACGGCTGCTGGAGCGATTGGTTATTAACGTTACTGTAGTGAAGCAGAGCAGGAGCGAGTGTTGAGGAGCTGAGCACGGCCGCTGGAGCGATTGGTTATTAACGTTACTGTAGTGAAGCAGAGCAGGACCGAGTGTTGAGGAGCTGAGCACGGCCGCTGGAGCGATTGGTTATTAACGTTACTGTAGTGAAGCAGAGCAGGACCGAGTGTTGAGGAGCTGAGCACGGCTGCTGGAGCGATTGGTTATTAACGTTACTGTAGTGAGGCAGAGCAGGACCGAGTGTTGAGGAGCTGAGCACGGCCGCTGGAGCGATTGGTTATTAACGTTACTGTAGTGAAGCAGAGCAGGACCGAGTGTTGAGGAGCTGAGCACCGCCGCTGGAGCGATTGGTTATTAACGTTACTGTAGTGAGGCAGAGCAGGACCGAGTGTTGAGGAGCTGAGCACGGCCGCTGGAGCGATTGGTTATTAACGTTACCGTAGTGAAGCAGAGCAGGACCGAGTGTTGAGGAGCTGAACACGGCTGCTGGAGCGATTGGTTATTAACGTTACTGTAGTGAAGCAGAGCAGGACCGAGTGTTGAGGAGCTGAGCACGGCTGCTGGAGCGATTGGTTATTAACGTTACTGTAGAGAAGCAGAGCAGGACCGAGTGTTGAGGAGCTGAGCACCGCCGCTGGAGCGATTGGTTATTAACGTTACTGTAGTGAAGCAGAGCAGGACCGAGTGTTGAGGAGCTGAGCACCGCCGCTGGAGCGATTGGTTATTAACGTTACTGTAGTGAAGCAGAGCAGGACCGAGTGTTGAGGAGCTGAGCACGGCCGCTGGAGCGATTGGTTATTAACGTTACCGTAGTGAAGCAGAGCAGGAGCGAGTGTTGAGGAGCTGAGCACGGCCGCTGGAGCGATTGGTTATTAACGTTACTGTAGTGAAGCAGAGCAGGACCGAGTGTTGAGGAGCTGAGCACGGCCGCTGGAGCGATTGGTTATTAACGTTACTGTAGTGAGGCAGAGCAGGACCGAGTGTTGAGGAGCTGAGCACGGCCGCTGGAGCGATTGGTTATTAACGTTACTGTAGTGAAGCAGAGCAGGACCGAGTGTTGAGGAGCTGAGCACCGCCGCTGGAGCGATTGGTTATTAACGTTACTGTAGAGAAGCAGAGCAGGACCGAGTGTTGAGGAGCTGAGCACCGCCGCTGGAGCGATTGGTTATTAACGTTACTGTAGTGAAGCAGAGCAGGAGCGAGTGTTGAGGAGCTGAGCACGGCCGCTGGAGCGATTGGTTATTAACGTTACTGTAGTGAAGCAGAGCAGAACCGAGTGTTGAGGAGCTGAGCACGGCTGCTGGAGCGATTGGTTATTAACGTTACTGTAGTGAAGCAGAGCAGGACCGAGTGTTGAGGAGCTGAGCACGGCCGCTGGAGCGATTGGTTATTAACGTTACTGTAGTGAAGCAGAGCAGGACCGAGTGTTGAGGAGCTGAGCACGGCCGCTGGAGCGATTGGTTATTAACGTTACTGTAGTGAAGCAGAGCAGGACAGAGTGTTGAGGAGCTGAGCACGGCCGCTGGAGCGATTGGTTATTAACGTTACTGTAGTGAAGCAGAGCAGGACCGAGTGTTGAGGAGCTGAGCACGGCCGCTGGAGCGATTGGTTATTAACGTTACTGTAGTGAAGCAGAGCAGGACCGAGTGTTGAGGAGCTGAGCACGGCCGCTGGAGCGATTGGTTATTAACGTTACTGTAGTGAAGCAGAGCAGGACCGAGTGTTGAGGAGCTGAGCACGGCTGCTGGAGCGATTGGTTATTAACGTTACTGTAGAGAAGCAGAGCAGGAGCGAGTGTTGAGGAGCTGAGCACGGCCGCTGGAGCAATTGGTTATTAACGTTACTGTAGTGAAGCAGAGCAGGAGCGAGTGTTAAGGAGCTGAGCACGACCGCTGGAGCGATTGGTTATTAACGTTACTGTAGAGAAGCAGAGCAGGAGCGAGTGTTGAGGAGCTGAGCACGGCCGCTGGAGCAATTGGTTATTAACGTTACTGTAGTGAAGCAGAGCAGGAGCGAGTGTTGAGGAGCTGAGCACGGCTGCTGGAGCGATTGGTTATTAACGTTACTGTAGTGAAGCAGAGCAGGACCGAGTGTTGAGGAGCTGAGCACGGCTGCTGGAGCGATTGGTTATTAACGTTACTGTAGAGAAGCAGAGCAGGAGCGAGTGTTGAGGAGCTGAGCACGGCCGCTGGAGCGATTGGTTATTAACGTTACTGTAGTGAAGCAGAGCAGGAGCGAGTGTTAAGGAGCTGAGCACGGCCGCTGGAGCGATTGGTTATTAACGTTACTGTAGAGAAGCAGAGCAGGAGCGAGTGTTGAGGAGCTGAGCACGGCCGCTGGAGCAATTGGTTATTAACGTTACTGTAGTGAAGCAGAGCAGGAGCGAGTGTTGAGGAGCTGAGCACGGCCGCTGGAGCAATTGGTTATTAACGTTACTGTAGTGAAGCAGAGCAGGAGCGAGTGTTGAGGAGCTGAGCACGGCCGCTGGAGCGATTGGTTATTAACGTTACTGTAGTGAAGCAGAGCAGGACCGAGTGTTGAGGAGCTGAGCGTGGCTGCTGCAGCGATTGGTTATTAACGTTACTGTAGTGAAGCAGAGCAGGAGCGAGTGTTGAGGAGCTGAGCACGGCTGCTGGAGCGATTGGTTATTAACGTTACTGTAGTGAAGCAGAGCAGGAGCGAGTGTTGAGGAGCTGAGCACGGCCGCTGGAGCGATTGGTTATTAACGTTACTGTAGTGAAGCAGAGCAGGACCGAGTGTTGAGGAGCTGAGCACGGCCGCTGGAGCGATTGGTTATTAACGTTACTGTAGTGAAGCAGAGCAGGACCGAGTGTTGAGGAGCTGAGCACGGCTGCTGGAGCGATTGGTTATTAACGTTACTGTAGTGAGGCAGAGCAGGACCGAGTGTTGAGGAGCTGAGCACGGCCGCTGGAGCGATTGGTTATTAACGTTACTGTAGTGAAGCAGAGCAGGACCGAGTGTTGAGGAGCTGAGCACCGCCGCTGGAGCGATTGGTTATTAACGTTACTGTAGTGAGGCAGAGCAGGACCGAGTGTTGAGGAGCTGAGCACGGCCGCTGGAGCGATTGGTTATTAACGTTACCGTAGTGAAGCAGAGCAGGACCGAGTGTTGAGGAGCTGAACACGGCTGCTGGAGCGATTGGTTATTAACGTTACTGTAGTGAAGCAGAGCAGGACCGAGTGTTGAGGAGCTGAGCACGGCTGCTGGAGCGATTGGTTATTAACGTTACTGTAGAGAAGCAGAGCAGGACCGAGTGTTGAGGAGCTGAGCACCGCCGCTGGAGCGATTGGTTATTAACGTTACTGTAGTGAAGCAGAGCAGGACCGAGTGTTGAGGAGCTGAGCACCGCCGCTGGAGCGATTGGTTATTAACGTTACTGTAGTGAAGCAGAGCAGGACCGAGTGTTGAGGAGCTGAGCACGGCTGCTGGAGCGATTGGTTATTAACGTTACTGTAGAGAAGCAGAGCAGGACCGAGTGTTGAGGAGCTGAGCACCGCCGCTGGAGCGATTGGTTATTAACGTTACTGTAGAGAAGCAGAGCAGGACCGAGTGTTGAGGAGCTGAGCACCGCCGCTGGAGCGATTGGTTATTAACGTTACTGTAGTGAGGCAGAGCAGGACCGAGTTGTGAGGAGCTGAGCACGGCCGCTGGAGCGATTGGTTATTAACGTTACCGTAGTGAAGCAGAGCAGGACCGAGTGTTGAGGAGCTGAACACGGCTGCTGGAGCGATTGGTTATTAACGTTACTGTAGTGAAGCAGAGCAGGACCGAGTGTTGAGGAGCTGAGCACGGCTGCTGGAGCGATTGGTTATTAACGTTACTGTAGAGAAGCAGAGCAGGACCGAGTGTTGAGGAGCTGAGCACCGCCGCTGGAGCGATTGGTTATTAACGTTACTGTAGTGAAGCAGAGCAGGAGCGAGTGT
Organism: Pseudorasbora parva; assembly: GCF_024679245.1. Lineage (NCBI taxonomy): Eukaryota > Metazoa > Chordata > Actinopteri > Cypriniformes > Gobionidae > Pseudorasbora > Pseudorasbora parva. The sequence continues at coordinate 47,748,501 of NC_090181.1, forward strand.
TGAGGAGCTGAGCACGGCCACTGGAGCGATTGGTTATTAACGTTACTGTAGTGAAGCAGAGCAGGAGCGAGTGTTGAGGAGCTGAGCACGGCTGCTAGAGCGATTGGTTATTAACGTTACTGTAGAGAAGCAGAGCAGGACCGAGTGTTGAGGAGCTGAGCACCGCCGCTGGAGCGATTGGTTATTAACGTTACTGTAGTGAAGCAGAGCAGGAGCGAGTGTTGAGGAGCTGAGCACGGCTGCTAGAGCGATTGGTTATTAACGTTACCGTAGTGAAGCAGAGCAGGACCGAGTGTTGAGGAGCTGAGCACGGCCGCTGGAGCGATTGGTTATTAACGTTACTGTAGTGAAGCAGAGCAGGAGCGAGTGTTGAGGAGCTGAGCACGGCTGCTAGAGCGATTGGTTATTAACGTTACTGTAGTGAAGCAGAGCAGGAGCGAGTGTTGAGGAGCTGAGCACGGCCGCTGGAGCGATTGGTTATTAACGTTACTGTAGTGAAGCAGAGCAGGAGCGAGTGTTGAGGAGCTGAGCACGGCTGCTGGAGCGATTGGTTATTAACGTTACTGTAGTGAAGCAGAGCAGGAGCGAGTGTTGAGGAGCTGAGCACCGCCGCTGGAGCGATTGGTTATTAACGTTACTGTAGTGAAGCAGAGCAGGACGGAGTGTTGAGGAGCTGAGCACCGCCGCTGGAGCGATTGGTTATTAACGTTACTGTAGTGAAGCAGAGCAGGACGGAGTGTTGAGGAGCTGAGCACCGCCGCTGGAGCGATTGGTTATTAACGTTACTGTAGTGAAGCAGAGCAGGAGCGAGTGTTGAGGAGCTGAGCACCGCCGCTGGAGTGATTATTACACACACACATGCCTCGCGAGTACCGGGACTTTTATTATGACGGGACACAGTCGCCGGGTGCGCACACTGATCCGCTCTTCCGGTTATGATTAGGTAAAGCAGCTCTGTTTATCATATTAGATACATTTAAGTGTGTTGAAAATGATGTTACTCCGTGCGTTCACTTGTTCACACTGTTAAGAGTAAAGCGCTCATGCCAAATAAAAGATGAAACCGAGGGTAACGCAGATATGACGCGATTGACAGGCGACTCCCTCAAATGCTATGCTGACACGTCCTGGTCCTCAGTTAAAATAGCAATTTTCTAACAATTTACAAATAGCTGGAAACATTTGGGATATTGTAGGTACTCAACTGAACAAAATATATAACACTGGCCTAGTGGTTTTTGGAAATTTTACTGTAAAAATACTACATAGTGCACCTTTAAGAGGCACAAAGACACTTTTTACGTTTATGCCCCCATAGCTGCCGTTTTAGCTGAGGGGGGGCTCTGGGCATTAACTGTAATAGCAAGATGTGGTGTGACAGGCAGCGGGGCGAGGGACCGCGAGGAGCGGGCCGGTGATTAATGTTGACAAGTGCCAGCTGCGTGGCACACCGGTCTCGTCTCGCGGTCATGTGACGGGAGCATAAAAGGAGGAGCAAGGGCTGCGGAAGAGGAGAGAGGACCAGGCCTGGAGTTTATGTTTAGTTTTGTTTATGTGTTTGCGGGCAGTCGTCCGTGAGGGGCTGCCCCCGGTTTTACTTTCGTTTTGTTTATTTATTTTGAAATAAATGTTGTTGAACGTTCGCCGGTTCCCGCCTCCTTCCTTCCCATCTACGAACCGTATTACACAAGATTAAATTAAAAATTCCCTGGAGTTGTCCTTCAACACCAGGACAGTCCTGAAAGAGTTAATAAAGTTTCTGTTGAAGCGAAACCCTCTCGGGCTGCACTGTTGATGTAGGTCAAACACAGCCTCGATCTCATGTTCTGGAGCACGACTAAAGACCTCAGTCCAAATGCAGAAGCAGAGAAACATCCGGGAGAAAATGCCTCTAAAAATGCAAGATGAGAATCTAAAGATACACACTGCAAAGAATGCTCCTCTTACTCAGTATTTTTGTCTTGTTTCTAGTCCAAACATCTAAAAATTCTTAAAACAAGAAGTATTTACTAGACAAGTACAAATTATTGTCTTGTTTTGGGGAAAATAACTCAAAATGAAGAGAGTTTTTGCTTAAAATAAGATAAATAATCTGCCAATGGGGTGAGAAAAATAATCTTGTTTTCTGTTTGAATTAAGATTATTTTTCTCACCCCATTGGCAGATTATTTATCTTATTTTAAGCAAAAACTCTCTTCATTTTGAGTTATTTTTCCCCAAAACAAAACAATAATGTGTACTTGTCTAGTAAATGTTTCTTAATGTAGATATTTATACTAGAAACAAGACAAAAATACTCAGTAAGAAGAGCATTTTTTGCAGTGCTGATATATTTTAAGATATGATTTCGGTTAAAACTGCTCAAACATGCATTATAGTCAGGGACTAAGCCTGGTCTGTGAAACAAAACCAGAGTTTAGTCTGTTTGATTCTGCACACAACACACACCGATGGACGTGTGCTCAGATGAAGACGGTAAGAGACAGAACTCATCGTCAGCTTCAGCCCGAGGCGTGTGTGTGTGTGTGTGTGTGTGTGTGTGTGTGTGTGTGTGTGTGTGTGTGTGTGTGTGTGTGTGTGTGTGTGTGTGTGTCTGAACCACACCATCACCGGGCTCACGTCACACAGCTGAGATGACACTGAATAATGACGTCGGTGTGAGGCTTCCCTGTCTCGTTCAGGTGCTCCTTCTCATCGCTTTTTAAATTAATCATGAGTGGATCCGCGTGTGAGTAACATTTACGAAGCTCCAATCACATTCATCATTCTTTAATCACGGCGAGACAGACTCAGGGATCAGTCTGCAGGATTTGAGCTGATTCAGATGTGTTTGCGTGTTCACACACACAGTAATAATTCCCATCAGTTGTTATAGCGCAGCTCAGCTGGCCATATATATTGAGCCATAAAGCACTATATAGCAATTAGCAGAGAGCGGAGCAGCATGAGAGCGTGGTGTAAATGTGAAGTAGCGCATTAAACTGAGTCATGGGACACTTATGAGGAAGACCACTCGAATCCTTCAACAAACTCACACACAATCACTCTGAACTCCATCACGGATCGGACGGAGTCAGGGATTATGATGCTCATTCACAGCTTCCGAGACATCTCCTTAGGGTGATTTCACATCTCTAGTTCGGTTCATTTGGTCCGAACCAAGGGCAAACAATTATACATTGTTGCATTTTTCAGCTTTTTTGGTTCCTTCTCACACCACACTGATTGCTTTGGTCCGAACCAGTTGAAACGAACCAAAACGCAAGCATGTGACAACATCCACATCACTCATTGGCCATGGCGTATTTCCTAAACTGCTTTTCGATTGGTCAGAATTTACGTGTGGGAAAATTCCAACAGGAGAGGCAAAGCCAGCAAACTATAATAACACTATTATAGCACAATATACCAGCAGCCATATCACCCTGTAGCCCAAGACTGGTTTCCCACTGAAGCTAAGCAGGGTTGAGCCTGGTCAGTACCTGGATGGGAGACCAATTGGGAAAACCAGCTGGAGATTCCCCCCTTCAATGTAAAGGGCTTTGAGTGCCTAGAAAAGCGCTATATAAATCGAACGCATTATTATTATTATTATTATTATTATTATGGAGAGACGACTGCGGGCTGGTTTTGTCCCTGGCAATAATATACTACACTGTGTGTATTTACCACAGTATGCAAATACCTTTCTATAATGAAGCGCGGATGCGGCGTGAAAACACCGCTCTAATGCACTGCAGACGGCGACCGAGCATCACTCGTCACTTAAAGCAGAGGCGTGCATTAATTATTAACTTGCTCATCTTCCGAAAATATTGCCATAGATCTATCAGGTAATAATATCATGCACACAATGTCAGCGCAGCCGACTACGGCAGCTGGTTTAGTCCAAAAATGATCAGTACTTTTGCAGTTGGTTCTGTTCGAGGTCGGATCACGTTCTCACCACAAACAAACCGCTCCAGAGTTCGTTTGAAAGTGTCCCGAGACCAGCTCTTCAAGGAGGTACGCTTTTTTGGTCCGCTTTTGGTGCGCACCCGAGTGCGATTGCTGCTTTCACACCTGACCAAACGAACCGCACCAAAGAGGGAAACGAACTCTAGTACGATTCAACCGAACTATATGAGGTAGGTGTGAAAGCACCCTTAGACTCCTGAATCGTTGCCGAGTCCAACGATACCAGACTCGCCAGGTTTCGGCCTATGGTTTGTGCAGCGTGGTAATTTAGTGCTTAAAAAAACGTAAGCTGATTTCTTTGAAACTGCACATCAAGACGAAACCGGCATCCGAAGTTCGGATTTCGGAAACATAGGTCGATACACTGCAAAAAATGCTTTTCTTACTCAGTATTTTTATCTTGTTTTCAGTATAAATATCTAACAATTCTTACATTAAGAAACATTTACTAGACAAGTAAAAATTATTGTCTTGTTTTGGGGGAAAATAACTCTAAATGAAGAGAGTTTTTGCTTAAAATAAGATAAATAATCTGCCAATGGGGTGAGAAAAATAATCTTGTTTTCTGTTTGTATTAAGATTATTTTTCTCACCCCATTGGCAGATTATTTTTAGGAGTCGGCCTAAATGCCTTACGAGATTCTTTAGACATAGCCTATTTAATTCCGATCACTAAACAAACCAATTCAGAAGGTGGTATGAACGCATTTCAAACTAAATGGACAAATGTATCTGGTTGTTTAAAACTCATGTGTACATTTTACACTGAAAAAAATGACTTTGTGGTATGGTAAAATCTATTACATTAATTCATGTAATTATTACATTGTAAAATGAAGTTTAAGTTGGAACTATATATCTTAAGTAAAATGTACACAGTCTATTCATGTAATAACTTAACTAGGGATGGGTATCGTTAAGGTTTTAACGGTATTACTACTCTTACCGATACTGCTTATCGGTCCGGTACTTTAACGATATTCTTATCGGTACTTTTTGAGATTTTATATATATATATATATATATACACATACATACATACATATACATATATATATACACACACACACAAACAATTAACAAAAATACACAGCCTACACATGCAGTGCTTTCATTTCAGGAAGAATTCTAGTAATCAAATGTAAAATAACACTGTTTATCATAAATAGCCAAAATAATGCTTATTAAAGCTGAAGTTATTCATTCAAGAGCTGTGAGGGATTTTCTCTTTGCATTTGGTTGTTTAATTCGCAGTAATTCGTCCTCATGTTTATTTACACCGCTGCCTCTTTAAGACAGATGTGCAGCTCTATAGGCGACTGATAATAGGCAGATGCACTACATTTTCTCCCGACTATATCCATAATAACTACGTCCATTTTAGACACAAACTGTGTTGTGTTTAAGAGACTCTCCAAGCCGGCCATTTTGACACAGATGTTTGTGTACATTTGATCGTTTAGACGCGAGTGTGAAACCGAAAGTGTAATTTGCCCGTCTCGTTGCGGCTGTTTCAGAGCACGCGCGCCGACTTGGAACAATCTCTTGCGCACATTTTTGTGCATTTAATCGCTCTTTTTATTATTAAACGCGTCCCACAATTTACCAACAGTAGCTAGACTGTATTTTACAACAATCACTGATCGTGCTGATTTTGTCTTACGTTTGAGTTTTATGGAGAAATGGCGGCGTAGGCTACAAAGGGAATTAAGTTGCGCTAGACATAAATATTATTATAATCTTTGGAAGACAAAATCTCTCTCTCTCTCTCTCTCTCTCTCTCTCTCTCTCTCTCTCTCTCTCTCTCTCTCTCTCTCTCTCTCTCTCTCTCTCTCTCTTCTCTCTCTCTCTCTCTCTCTCTCTCACTCTCTCTCTCTCTCTCTCTCTCTCTCTCTCTCTCTCTCTCTCTCTCTCTCTCTCTCTCTCTCTCTCTCTCTCTCTCTCTCTCTCCTCTCTCTCTCTCTCTCTCTCTCTCTCTCTCTCTCTCTCTCTCTCTCTCTCTCTCTGTATTTTCAAAAGTACCGACAGCAGAACCGATAACGGCCGAGCTTATCGATACTACGGTCTTTCAAAATTCACCCCCGGGGCCCGTTTAATACCGGTTTTCGGTACCCATCCCTAAACTTAACTGAGAAAAAAGAGTACATTTTATCATATATTTACAAATAATATTTAATGTTTTATAGTCACAGCACATTCACCTAAGATATTAAGTAAATTTTAATCTGAAAAGCAAAGTGCATTTGAAAATGCACACAGATTTTCCGCAAAGATCCCACTTGTTCAGTGGTGGCAGAGATGGTCATTTCGGGATGTTGCTTTTCTGTGGCTGACTTATTCTCAATAAGTTAACTTTTCATTGAACGTGAGTTTTAATCACAATAACGGTAGCCAACGCTCCATAAGTTCTTATTGAGAATTAATAGAGTTTTTTTATGTCACCATTATGGCGATTAGTGTTTTCTTTAGTTGGGCAGTTTGGCGACTTTTTAATGTTAGTGTTTCTCTCACTGCTGTGACTGAGTTTGCTATGGCAAGAAAAGCAGAGAAAACATGATCAGATGCTTTTGGCCGCTTGATGATCAGAATTTGATCATTGTGTAGTGGCTTAATTCACCAATCTTATACGTGAATATGAGCAATATACTATTAACCTTGTTTTATTCTAGAAAAGATCCAGCACAGAAAAGTTGAATACATTTTATAACAGACTGTACACTAAGCACTTTGAACACCTGCAAGCTTTTCTCACACACAGATATCAAGATTCAGCCTAAGAATCTCAACAATGGTGACATGCTTCATGCCACAATGCATTCTGGGAGCATCATGCAAAACTCCCGAATGCATTGTGGCATGAACCATGTCACCGTTTAAATTTTAATTTACTTGATTACTTTTAATAAATACAACCTGCTAAGTTACATATAATTAAGTAGCATTTACTAAATGTCTTAGCAAATGTTACATTTATAGTTAAGTACATTTTACTTGATACTGGCAAGTAATGTGTACTTGATATTACAGCAGTAAAATTTACTAAGAAAAATTAAGTGCAAATTGTTACAAAGATTTTATCAAGTAAATCCTGCAAGTTGTTTTTATTAGTGTACTCCTGGCAAAAGGTTAAAAATGAAACGTGTGAGAGCGTGTTATGTTGTAGTCCGATAGATATGATGGTGCTACTGCAACATCGCTGCAAATGAGTAAAGCAGCCAACGCAAATGGCCGTAATGAAACTTAAAATAAGTCACACAAAACACACTCATCTTCAATAAAAATGAATGAGACTAATGATCTTACCAGTGCTTGGGTCGCTCTCTCATATTGCGATCTTTGAGCAGCTGAATAAAATGCATCTTGAATCTTTTGCTTTCGTTGATGTAAACTCCGTTAAATGAGCATACAGGAATTAAAGATTGGATTTATAATTATTTTGCGTAGGTGTTCACTGCAAAAAATGCTTTTCTTACTCAGTATTTTTGTCTTGTTTCTAGTCCAAACATCTAAAAATTCTTAAAACAAGAAGTATTTACTAGACAAGCAAAAGTAATTGTCTTGTTTTGGGGAAAAATAACTCAAAATGAAGAGAGTTTTTGCTTAAAATAAGATAAATAATCTGCGAATGGGGTGAGAAAAATAATCTTAATTCAAACAGAAAACAAGATTATTTTTCTCACCCCATTGGCAGATTATTTATCTTATTTTAAGCAAAAACTCTCTTCATTTTGAGTTATTTTTCCCCAAAACAAGACAATAATTTGTACTTGTCTAGTAAATGTTTCTTAATGTAAGAATATTTAGATATTTAGACTAGAAACAAGACAAAAATACTAAGAATGAAAAAAAAATTTGCAGTGTAATGTATAAGACAACCTGCATGTTCTTTTTTATTTTTATTTATTTCGATTGTTTAGCTCGTTTCGTTCGCGAGAGCATCAGCCTAACTCAGCTCATCAAAAATGCCTTCTACTGTGGAGGTAATATTATAGTCGGCTAAATTAACTAACATTGTGATGCTTGAAGTGTTTTATATCTATAGATTTTATTATCATGCAGTTTAAACACTGTTGGCCGCTGGCCGCTTGGTCGTCACTTAAATAAATGTAACTATTTTAACAAACAAAACTTTTTTCTAAATTAACTTAATAAAGAAACGAAACGAAATAGAACTACTTTGACATTAAACACAAAACTGAACTATTTTAATGGCTGCAGCAAAAAACAAAAAACACGAGCTCTAGTCGGACTCGGGCCGAGATTTGTGATAAGCTGTCGGACACGGGCCGGGATAGGGCCGAGATTTGTGATAAGCTGTCGGACACGGGCCGGGATAGGGCCGAGATTTGTGATAAGCTGTCGGACACGGGCCGGGATAGGGCCTATATTTGAGGGCTCTAAGATGGCTGATGCCTTAATGGATGGAAGCCCTATCATTATTTCCCATGAGATGTGTGTGAATCCTATGGTTAAACGCAGTGAGGTGATGATGAGGGTGAGACTCGAGCGGATCAACACCTTCCTCTGGTCAGTGTTAACTGTAACATCATTCACATCTCACTGGCCCCGAGATCGATCAATCAATCAATCAATCATCTTTATTTATACAGCGCTTTTACAGTGCCGATTGTTTCAAAGCAGCATTATATTTTAATCATATAGCGACAATGCTGCCAGATCAGTATTAAAAAAATAACATACTATTATATCAGAGTATAAGAGAAATAAGAGAGAGCTTCAATATGTAAACAGCTCACCTACATGGAGATATGAACCGCTGACCTCCGTGTCAATAATAGAGCGCAGACGCATTTATGAACGTCACTTATGATAATGACACTGAACTATTTTTCCATGAAGGATAATTGCACGAAATCAATGGTTAATAAGCACAGCCATTAGTCCAATTTTTATAAGTACTAACAGACTGGGAAAACTCCAAATTAATCTTTTTGGGTTACTTATGTTTGTGCAAAACTCTGCTGGAGACCCAAAGCAAAATACTCTCCAGAAGAAGTAAAGCTGGGGATGTGAAGTCGTTACCTCGTTGGCGAGCTCCAGCAGAAGCGGGGCCGTCGGACGCATCTTGGCTTCGCTGCGGTACCTTCATTACCACAAAGAACAACAAGGGGAAAAAAGTCAACAAAAGATGACAACAAGAGCAGACCAGCCAGGGCATGTTAGCGTCCCTGATGGATTCACCCTCTACCCAAACCAGACGAGGCCGTTCATTAACCCCAAACCACAAAACACACACACATCAGACATCAGGCCGCTGTTTGTAATCATACAGGATGTGCGCGCAGCTCGGCTGCAGAAAACCAGTGAGAGATAGCGTTTACGTATAGAAAATAACATGGATATGGTACAAAATCCTTAGATTTAAAAAGATTATTTATAAATATATATTTATAGATGGCTAGTTATAGATAATTAGATGTTATTTTCAAAATGTTGTCCGCATATTATGGGTCCTGCACACTGTGCGATTTTTCAAAATGCTTTGCGAATGTCCCTTGTCAGACTGTACGAACATGATCGCCGCTGTAAGCCGTCACACTGTAAGATCTCAGTCATTAATGTCAGACTGCACGATAGTGGAGCCGCGCTAAAAACAGACGTGCACAAGAAAACTCGTCTGGAGTTTTGTATCATCAATGAATGAGGCGTTCGGTGACGGTGAGCTGCATTACACGCGGGACTGAAATGCTGGCTACAGAGAAATCTCTAGCACTCGTTTTGGTCATAGTTTGTCTTGAAAAACGGAGATATTTGACTGTCGTCGTAGGAGAAGTCACACTGCAGGATTGTGTGCCAAATCTTCTGACACTGCCAGAATTTCGTCTGAGGTCAAATTTGATCGCAGTGCTCATTAATCGGCTGCCGGTGAACATGTCAAACTAACGACCAAAGACGTCAGATTTTAGCCTAGGGTCAGAGGAATCTTTTAGGATTTGCTAAATTTGTCCCAGACGGCCAAATCGTGGCAAAAAACGCACAGTGTGCACCCGGCTTTAGGCCTACACTGCACATAATGCTTTCCTTACTCAGTATTTTTGTCTTGTTTCTAGTCCAAACATCTAAAAATTCTTAAAACAAGAAGTATTTACTAGACAAGCAAAAGTAATCTTAAAAATAATCTTAATTCAAAGCGATACCCAGCGATAGGGCTGTGAGTATCCCGGTGGTGGTCGGCCAAAACGCTTTTTTTATATTAAGATATATGAGAATATAAACATTTAATAATAGCCTACATTGCATCCATGAAAACGTATAGATTCATGCCAGATGAGGCTTTGTGTGCCGAGCTAAATTTAAGCTGTGAATTTTGCGTTTTGTCTCTCGTGTCTTTGGACAGCTCTGATCTTGGCCATGTTAGTAGTTGGAGTCTTACTGATTGTATGAGGTGGACAGGTGTCTTTATGCCAATAAAGACCTCAAACAGGTGCATCTAATGTAGGATAATAAATGGAGTGGATCCATGTCCATGTCCAGAAAGGGAATAAAAACATCATCACAGTAGTCCATATGAGACATCAGTGGGTTAATTAGAGTCTCTTGAAGCATCCAAAATACATTTGGGTCCAAAAATAACAAAAACTACGACTTTATTCAGCATTGGCTTCTCTTCAGCGTTTGTGTTCAATCCTCAAATAAAGATTCAAACGGTTATGAATCAGCGAATCGATTCATGATTCGGATCGCCAATGTCTCGTGATTTCAGCAGTTTGACACGCGATGCGAAATCGAGGTGAATAAAGTCGAAGTTGTTGGTCTATTATACACGTTATATTATATATATATATAAAATCTAAACGAGGCTCAACATCCATTAAGCATGCATGTTTATATAGCTAGGCTATAATATATCGATCTTAAACAATCTTAAACTTTTAAATGTTCATTATTTTCATTCAGTGTCAGCGATTTAATCAAACATTTAATCAAACTGAACTGCTTATTTGCTAAAATCATTCAGCTGTTGTTATATGTATAGCCTAAAGCACGATTTCGTCCAATGTGTTTCATACATTATAACATTTTCCCTATCGTCTTCTGCATCCGTCATGTGCAGTTGAACCTGTGTGAGGTCAGTGTGACGGAGGCTGGGAACTGAACTATTGCTACGCATTACCAGTTATTTATTTAGTAATTATAGACTCTTTGTTTACTTATAAATCCAAATGAATGATATTTATCACATGTTCTTCCTGCACTAGTGTTTAAAGCATCCCATGACCTACACCTGTAGGAAGCAAATCTAGACAAAAAAAAAGAGGTTTTCATTTGTGTTTTGATTGCTACATCACGTCCATTTGTCTTGTGTGTGTGTTTTCATCATAACTGCAGTGTTACAGTATTGAAAAATAGTCAGAATAAACAAGAATAATGCAACTGATCATGCTCTCCTTTTAATGTATTTGATAAAATGCCATCAGGAAGACGCTATCGGGCCCTGAGAGCAACGCAGGACATCCTTTGTCCCGCCTGTCAACTGGTGTATTGAATATTTCTTGACATTAGTGTTTTATTATGCGCATGGACTGAGAATAATCTGTGTGTGTATACCACCAATGACAAATCGCCATGTAAAATAAAGATTTCTGTGTGTGTGTGTGTGTGTGTGTGTGTGTATAATGTCCCCACAATGTAATATAAACCTACACCAGGATTTATAAACATACTAAATTATGTTTTGTTTTGTTTTTTGTATGTAAAAATGCAGAATGTTTCCTGTGATGGGTTGGTTTAGTGCATTGTGTGTGTGTGTGTGTGTGTGTGTGTGTGTGTGTGTGTGTGTGTGTGTGTGTGTTTACTTCTCACCAGTGATAATATCCTTTAACCACGTCAGGAGCATGATGTCTCGCAACGCTGCGCTTCATTCTCTTCTGAAACAGCACAATGGGGCACAACTTAGGCAAATGAAAGTTTAATATCAGTCATGTAAAAATCCCCACACTCTGTATTTATTGATCATTGTGTTGGTCGGCATGATGGTATATAGCGTGTTTTTTTGTGCGTGCGTGCGTGCGTGCGTGCGTGCGTGCGTGCGTGCGTGCGTGTGTGTGTGTGTGTGTGTGTGTGTATATATAAACATTGTTTTAATGTGTAACTACTAGTGAGGTGCGATTTATATCGTCTGCAATAATATGGTAATTGTTGTTTTAACGGCGTGCGATCTGACATTAGAGTATATTCCTCACACACACCCAGAGAGGGCATGCATTCACTACGTGATGTAGTGTTGTAGATTAGACTAGTGTGTGTGTGTGTGTGTGTGTGTGTGTGTGTGTGTGCGTGTGTGTGTGTGTGTGTGTGCGTGTGCGTGTGTGTGTGTATTTAGAGTGCACGCTTTCACTGTGTGATAGCGTGACTCTATATTCATATAATTTAATATAGTTAATCAACACACAGAGTGCAGTTTTTCTCCAGGTATCAGCATTGATAACAAATGTGATCGAAGATTCAATCAATGATTCAATGACTCACTCATTAAGAGTGTCAAATGCTTCATTCCAAAAGGAATCAGCCGTATGTATGAATGAATGAAGTGAAGCAATGCTTCAGTGAATAAGATGGATTAAGACAGTCAAATGCTCCGTTCCTGAATTAGCCGTTCCTGAATCGGTTGAATAAATGATTCACTCATTAACAGTGACCGTTTATATCATTGATAATTAGGAAAGTTTTAAATCCTCCTATGAGAATGATTAGTGAAGGATCATGTGACTCTGAAGACTGGAGTAATGATGATAAATTCAGCTTTGATCACAGGAATAAATCACACTTTACTATATATTCACATAGAGAACTGATGATCTACACTGGAGGAATAGTTCACTGATTTACTGTATTTTTGATAAAATGCAGCCTTGGTGAGACTTCATTCAAAAATAATGTATTTTCCAGCAAAAATAGCTATATTGCACTGCTGTACCATAATATGAGCCCACTTCAGCTGTGCTGGCACCAGATGTGTATTTTTACACGGATTTGTGTGTCGAAGTGTTTCAGCCTCGTTCATTTCCTGTTCTACTAAAGTACAACCGCTCTCGCTTTCATTTTTAATGCGATTCAGCGGCGTCTTAACCCGAGGACAGCGAGAGCGGCGCTTAAAAACAACTTATTTAAAAACTACAAAAGTAATTCTGCTGAGACACAGAGAATGAGTGACAGCTGTCAGGCGGATGATGAATGACTCCATTTTGTGCCGCTGTAGCAGCGGCCATCGATCATCATCGGCTGTCAGCTGTGGAAAGCGGCCGCGACAGCGCGAGTCAGCAAACATTTAGCACACCGAGCCGCGCTACACGGGGAAATTATTATTGTCAGAATAATAATGGTTTAGCATAATTTATTACAGGTCCGGCAAATAAGCAGCGGCTCGATGTTATTAGACAGATGGAGAGGCCGGGTTGGCAGAGGTCCACCGAGACTCAGGCACGGCCGTGTGTGTGTGTGTGTGTGTGTGTGTGTGTGTGTGTGTGTGTGTGTGTGTGTGTGTGTGTGTGTGTGTGTGTGTGTGTGTGTGTGGGTCGGGGGGAATCCTCCAAACCAATCAGAGAGTTGGCAGTTCAATTACACAGAAATAAGGGGACATTCATCATTCAATTAGGCAGCTGTCAGGCCGCACAAAGGAAGAAAACTTCTAACCTGGTACTCCTGGGAGAAGATGCTCAGAAGAGTGGACGGAGGAAGACTGGAACAAATAAAAGGAGGACAAAGTTAATTACCAGAGTGCATTGCACACAGACAAAGAGAGAGAGGAGTGCTTCAAAGCCGAGAGCGGCCGGCCTGTAATCTCCACGAACATGGAAACAAGTGTGGCAAAGCTGTTCCAGATGAACGATTCCTGCGAGACTCTAGGGCTACGAGCGGAGGATGTGTGTGAAACGAGAGGAATATAAGTGTCTCGCGTATGATTGGCTGTTGTGTCAGGTGAACACAACACACCTTTACACCTCATGCATTCACACAAAAGCACACGGAGGACGCTGTGGAAAAGAAAACGACCTTGTGCTTTGTGAGACTAGGGCTGTGTGATACTGAAGAAAAATGCAAAATGCAATACCCTGTTAAATAATGCGATATTCGATATGTGATACGATATTGCTATTAGCATGTCAAATCTATTTAAAGGGTTAGTTCTCCCAAAAATGTCAATTCTGTCATTAATTCCTCCTGTGGTTGGCCAGCCGTCAGACCTCCGCTCATCTTCACACACAGATGAAGATATTAGTGTTGAAATCCGATGGCTCAGAAAGGCCTTCATTGACACCAATGTCATTTCCTCTCTCAAGACCCATAAAGGCACTAAAGACGTCGTTACAAAGCCCATCTCACTACAGCGGCTCTACAATCATTGATGAAGAGGCCAGAATAGAGTTAGTGCGGGAAAAACACTAAATAACGACTTATATAGTGATGGCCGATAACAAAGATTCGAACCGTTATGAATCATCAATTGATTCACTGATTCATAACGGTTCAAATCTTTTGTTTTGAAAAACGCCCATCACTATATAAGTCGTTATTTAGTGTTTTTTGCGCACTAACTCTATTCTGGCCTCTTCATCAATGATTGTAGAGCCGCTGTAGTGAGATGGGCTTTGTAACGACGTCTTTAGTGCCTTTATGGGTCTTGAGAGAGGAAATGACATTGGTCATTCAGATATCGCCTGCCGTTGAGATATGCATATTGCGATGTGTACATTTGCGATATTTCGGTTATTTCGATATATTGCACAGCCCTACTGGAGACTCCACGAGTGACACCATTGGGGAAAATGGAGGCGCTGAGACTAAAGGGTTACTGATGGTTTCACACCTGATTCTTCACCTTAACTCCTAAAGTCTTACGCAGCCCATTTCCTTTTGTCTCTACCTGTTTTTGTGACCCTATCAGAATTACTTGTCCAATGGTCATACCTTCATTTTGCCATTTCTGCAGTATTGCATCCTCCCTTGATTGATTGCATTTATTAATCAAATCTCTTTTATGGCCCATTTTACCTGTACATTTCCAGCCCTTGTTAACAATTACATGTCACTTAATTACGTATAACATTAATAGCAGTTATTAAGATTGGTGTGGTTTAGAAATGGTAAAATGAGACCCTGGACCACAAAACCAGTCATAAAGAAAATCTGCAATCTGAGGAAGCACAAAAAAAATCTAAACATTGAGAAAATCTCCTTTAAAGTCATCCAAATGAAGTCCTTAGCAATGCATATTACTACTAATAATACATTTATTATATTTTTACGATAGGAAATTTACTAAATCTCTTCATGGAACATGATCTTAATATCCTGATGATTTTTGGCATAAAAGAAAAACAAATGTGCTCGAAATAAAAACATATGATCAGAATATGCCTAACAATTATGCACACAATATATCATATCAAATTAGAGACAAGCCAGAAATGAGTTTAGAAGAAATATATTTAAGTGCGTTATAATTATGTAACGCAGATCAAGAGCGGCAGGGCAGGTGTCCGGAGAAACAAACAATCCTGGAGGAAAACCTGAACCAGTAATTCATTTAGAAACACTGACAAAACTCATGAAATATTGACTGGAAGATGCCATATTCTCTCTTTCTCCAGCATGGGGCTTTGACTTGGCAGGTAGTTTTTCAAATATTAATAAAGTAATAAATAAATATTAGAAAATATCAGATGCGTTCAAGTCATTGTATTTAAGAATATACATTTTTAAAATGGACAAAATGAGCTGCACATTGTTGACTCAATTCTACTTTTCTTTGTTTACATTTTTTCAAAACCATAAAAGCTTGTTTATTTGCATGCTTAAATTAAATTCTGAGCCCACCGTGCGTGTTTATGAATCATAAGAACGGCTATTTTTCATGTATTGACATGATGGGGTTGAGTGTCATCGGCAGCTGGACTGCTGGGGGATGATGGGATATTGGGGAACATTCCCACTGCTGCCAATGGGCTTTGAAAAAGGAAACTTTCCCAGCAGGAAGCTGCAGCTCCCATGGGCCGCTCAATCTCATGGACTACATTCATCTCCAAAAGAGCTCAATGTCAAACACCTGGGCTGGAAAACACATCCGGCGGGAAAAACCTTCCTTCCAGACTCAATGTGAGCTCTCCTCTGTCCTGATTGGACAGAATGAACTAAAACAGAAAGTGCCTTTCCACGCCATTTGATTGGACAGCTGAGAATGTTCTTGAAATACAAGAGCATTTGTTTCATTTTATTTAACTGATTTATATAATTACCCATTGGCACAGATTGGAAAGTTTTCATTCATCATATTAAAACTACAGTATATACCAACTATTCAGTTACCATCCTGTTTTCCCACATTAGTTATTAATATAGGCTACAGGGCAGTTTAAAAAAAGAAATATTTTCACCAGTTTTGGCATATTTTAAATCTGCATATTTGTGATTTGTGGCATTTTCCTCCTAATCTTATTAAATATAGGCTATGCTTCAGGTTTCATACTATATTCTTAAATTTGATCAAAATAAGACACTATTGGGCTGTTACCAATCAAATTAAATAATTTACACAACTACATTAAATAATGTTATGATTTGTATTTTTAAATAGACAAATAAGAAATATTGAAAAGTATGTTTAAACATGAAACTAAACCTCCAGTAGATGGCAGCAGGTGAGTCTTAATGAGTCATTGAGTCGATTCCTCCAAACGATTCATTCAAACGGCTGATTCATTCATGAATAAGGCAGTCGTTTATGAACAGATCATTGAATCTTTGATTCAAACGATTCATTCAAACGTTGAATCATTCAGTAACACACACTGTTGCTGTGAGATGCGTTACGGTTCTGCTGTTTGGAAATATTTTCGCTGCTGAAATGGAACAAAAACAGTCAATATTGCTTCTAAACTGTAAGTGACTAAATGTTTATGAATTGTTTATGGAGCGGTCATATGAAATCTGTGTCATTTTCAGTCGTGATGGTGTTCAGGAAAACACTCTTGGTTGTGTGATGTTGTTTAACTCTATCATATGTTATAAATATAAAAGCTGCACATTGTGAATGTTTAGCGCAGTTTCTCAGTGTGAGCGGCTCGTGTTGTGATTTCTCCTCGAGACGCTCCGTCAACAGCGCCACCTTTAGTTCGTTATATATAATACCATTATCCACTATTGATCGCCACTTACACTAAATAAATGCAGAATCATTCTTGCATTTTGGTGATCCGCTAGTTATTTTTTGTTATTGACGTTTTAATCCGCTCGTCCGTGGGGCAGGTAAAACTCTCTTTCACTTCTCTTCACTTCCCCTTCAAAAAATCCACTTCTCCTGGACAAGAGTTAATGTCGAGCCCTGGGCTAGTATTAAAACTAAATCTTTTTCTCTGCAAGCAGTCCATCTTCTGTCCTCACTAAAGGTATAATGCAGCACAATGTATAGTCCTGACTGGGATATACTGTAATTTTTAACTTCAGACAATCCTTAGAGAACAATAGCACCAGCACTTCTATAGCATCAACCCACAGCTTTAGTGATTATAAAACAAGTGCTCTGTAATTTGTGTAATTCATTCGCAATTTGAAAAAACTAAATGTATAGGCAGCACAAAAAGTGCCAAATTTTGACAAAAATTGATTTCTTGATATGTAATATTTTATAACAGTGATTTCATAATTTCTAAATATAAATTCAAAAGCAAAATCTATATATTAGGGAGTGGGAATGGCTAATAAGCCAATTAGTGCTCCTCCGCCGCCATCTGCTGGTTATACTGGTGGCTTTGTTCGTCTTGTTTTTAAAGGTGCACTATGTAACTTTTCCATCCGCTACAGGTCCAGTTCAAAACAAAGGCCAAGTTTGAGCTCAGAATCTTGGGACGTGTTCTTCACCTCACAGCCGGTGGGAAAGGATAGGGATAGGACTCGGGAATAGGACAGCAGAAATCATGTTGATGGATGTGATTATTAACCTTCCTGTAGTTATGAAGCAGAGCAGGAGCGAGTGTTGAGGAGCTGAGCAAGGCCAGGTGGTTTAAACCCTGGTGGGTTTTGGATATTTTACTGAAAAAATGTTACATAGTGCATTAACCCTTAAATGCATGACTGATTTGTCAAACATTCTTACATATTCGGGTCGTTAGCGACCCGCAACTATATTTATCATGGCTAGACCTCTACCTGTCGCGATAATATATAAAACTCCTGATGTTAGAGTAACACTTACAGAAGAATGACATAAAACCTATTTCTTTATTACCTTTTGGAGCTTGGAAGGATTCAGTTGAGCAGATGTTTAACACCATCATCATCTGTCCTCGTCAGAGCTCGTTTACCAGTATATTCAGCATCTGCCTCATATTCGCGATCTCACGCATATTCTCCAAACTCATTTTCAACGTCTTCCAAATCAATATTTTGATCACTGACAGCTTCTTGACCACATCCATCATCAGTGACAGTGACTCTAATATCTGAATGTGTTTAGTACTTGCTCTCTGCTGTAAATCACTGAGACATTTCAAGTTTTGCAGATTATAATTATTATAGTTTTGTTTTCTGTCAGAGGTAACTATGAGTGAAACGTCACTTCATCATTGTAAATCAGACATATAATCATAAAACTTTCAGATTTATGAACATACATCATTTAAAACATTACTCACAGGTGGATTAAATATATCGATACAGTGGGAAATTAGTATTGAAAGCTTTTTTTAAATATTCAGATCTATATGCATTAATTAGAACTATATATTTGACAATACTAGGATAACGCAGGGGGGGGGGGATAACCAATCCAAACAAAACCGAGATGGAGCAGAAGTTATTTTCATCATATAGGTCAGCAATGTGACGTAGAAAAAACAAATCAACAAACAAAACAAACAAAATCTAAAAAGTGAGCAAAAAACCATGAAATCCCAATCTGCTGGCTCAGCATTGGCAGTCCGTCTGCTGGGCGAACAAAGAGAAGAAAAACAGAAGGCATTCCAGTCACGGGCTTCATTTACACCCACAGACCCGCACGAGGCATTACGTGAAGACTTCAACACCGGACCTTGACCATCTCGCATTCACACATCTGTTAGGCTTCAGATGGATTACACCATATAATGATCGTGATTAGGCCCTAATTGCTAAATCTTCAGCCTGTTGAGTTTAAAGGGAGGTAAACTGCCCTTAATATCTGTGAAAACAGAGCCGTGTCAAACAATGGGCTGAACTTTGAATTATGGGCTTGTTTAGACTCTCAGTTTAAGGTCTGAAACGCTCTGGCATGAGTAAATACATAATCAGGACACAAGGACCTGAGAGAGACACTGCATCTGAATCACTAGAACACACACTACTGACGGGCAAACGTTTGGGCTCGCTCTTCTAAGCTAAAACACACTGAAATATTACTCTGCTGTGTTCTATGTGAATATATATAGTATGATTTATGATTATTATCAATCTTATTTTTTTGTGGGAACATTTCATTTCTCAGTATTCTTTGATTAATATAAGTTCAAAAGAACAGCATTTATTTGAAATATAATCTTTTGCTACATATAAAAGGTATTTACTGTGACTGATGATTTTTTGAAAAATTGCGAAATTGTATGACTCATTTTGTTTTAATTTTAACTTTATTTCTTGATGAATTGATATTTTATAGCAGTGATTTCATAATGTCTAATAGGGCTGTGCAATATGGACAAATCATACAGCAACATTATTTGTTAGTCTTTTTTTCCAAACATGCTATTGTACATATTAACAGTTTGATAAACAAATAAAGTCATTTTAACTAACCTAACCTTTGTCATAACAATAAATAAAAAAAGATTTAAAAAAGGGTTTTTTTCAAGAAAAACCAGCTTGTCCACCTATTTTTTTGACAATTAGTTAATGCATTGGCTAAAATGAACAAACAATGAACAATAAGTACAGAATTAGTAATGTTAGTTCATGTTAATTTAAGCCTTTACTAATACATTATTTAAATCAAACGTTGCTAATGTTAACATTAGTTAATTTACATTTACATTTAATCATTTAGCAGACGCTTTTATCCAAAGCGACTTACAAAAAAAGGGGAGTAATAGAAGCAACGAAACAGACAACCTGTAAGAAATCTCAATTAATTAGCACAGTACACAATTTTTTTTTTTTGTTGTTGTTTTTTTTTAAGACATCTACAACAAAAACTCACGTACGCAAAGTGCCGAACACTGGATTTTGATAGCTATGATAACCCATTAGGACTAAGGCTGTTGCCCCAGCTGTTGTCGTTAATGCAGATTCAGTGGCCCAATGGGTTGGTTTTGTATTCTAGCTAAACGCGCAGCAATAGCCATCTACAACAAAAACTCACGTACGCAATATACAGAACACTGGATTATGATAGTTATGATAACTATGTAACATACCCGCCTGAAGGCACAAATCCGGATGAGAGACGTAGATATGATCCAGGAGTGTGCGCTTTTTGGTCGTTGCTGTGGTGATCAGTAAGTGCTATTCTGTATTGGTCAAGTGCAAATGGAAAAGATGTGTCTTAAGATGTTTTTTAAGAATGGCTACAGACTCGGCAGCACGAATTGAGATCGGCAGGTCATTCCACCAGGTGGGAACGGTCCAGGAAAATGTCCGTGAGAGCGATTTCATGCCTCTTTGGGATGGAACCACGAGGCGCCGCTCGCTCGCAGAACGCAAGCTTCTGGAGGGTGTGTAAGTCTGAACAAGTGAGTTTAGGTATATTGGTGCAGAGCCAGTGGTTGTTTTGTAGGCGAGAACTAGTGCCTTGAATTTGATGCGAGCAGCCATTGGCAACCAGTGCAGTCTGATGAAGAGAGGCGTAACATGCGCTCTCTTCGGCTCATTAAAGAGAGCGCATGTTACGTTAATGTACAGTTGTTTATGTGACTTCATGGTGCATTAACTAATGTTAACAGGGACAATGTTTGATTCATGTTATTGCTGCTCATACTACCGATATGCAGGCACCGTGATTGTGTCGACAAGTGATAGTTTTGATTAGGGATAGGGGTGGGCGATATTTCAAATATATCGAGATATTTTTTAAACTCGATATGGATTTGGACATATCGTATATATCGATATTTTGTTTATATTTAATTCTGAATCTGCCACTTCGCGACTTGCCTTTGTTCCCCCTCCCCTCGCGTGTCGTCTCATTGAGCACGGCGGCGTCCACAACCAGGTGAGGATTAGCCATCATGTTTACAAGCGAGTGCGTTGTTTAAGAGTCCGTTTAGAGACCATGATTTTCCTTCTAACAACACTGCTTGCTAAAATTCATAAAGAAATATTAATGTTCATCATAGTTCAAATCGCAAGTTTGACCCACAGTCAGGGATTGACACTAGGTGCGAGACGCGGTCGCAATCATGTCAGTTTATGATTTGTGTCTAACTGATCGCATGGTTTTCGGTTAAAATGTCAAAATGATCGCATATCATTTGAAAACATTTAAAAATTATTACAATATCATTATTATTTTGTCAGCTTTATCACGGGATTATGATTATAGGTCTATTCATGTTTTAACCAAGAGGGAAAGACGAGACATCCCGGGTGTCCTGAGACACAGTGCTCTTCTGTAAGTTGTGCTGTAGCCTAAGCCTACCTTCTGACATTCATATTTCATTCTGTAACTGGAAAAGAAGTGAATATCGGCTCACGTGTAGCCTACATGATCCGCATGATGAGGCGCTCAGTCACGCTTTAGTAAAGAGAGCCACATCTACTGTTTGAATTTTGATACAAATTTAACAGGAAGTGGGGTTATGACAAAATCAGTTTATTAATATCTCAGCCATGCCCCCAGCTTTCTGCAAAATGCTTACTGTTTACTTTAACTGTAAAAAAGGAGTCTGAGTCATCTTTTGAAAGCATGAAATGAATGAAAATAAGGCTATATGCATTATTTATTTTCTTTTACAGTTAAATTATTATTATTTATGACATCAGGGAGTTTTTTTTTTAAATGTCGCAAAAGCACTTTGTTCCTACATGAACTGACCACCTCTTTGCACTTTAATAAAAAAACACTGCAAAAAATGCTTTTCTTACTTAGTATTTTTGTCTTGTTTTAAGTCCAATTATCTAAAAATTCTTACATTAAGAAACATTTACTAGACAAGCAAAAGTTGTCATCTTGTTTTGGGGGAAAAATAACTCAAAATGAAGAGAGTTTTTGCTTAAAATAAGATAAATAATCTGCCAATGGGGTGAGAAAAATAATCTTAATTCAAACAGAAAACAAGATTATTTTTCTCACTAGAGCCCTGCACGGGCCTCAAATCTAGGCCCTAGCCCGAGACGCTGAGGCCCTAGCCCGGCCCGTGTCCGACAGCTTATCAAAATTCTCGGCCCGAGTCCGACTGGAGCCCGTTTTTTTTTTTTTTTTTTTTTTACATTGTTGCAGCCATTAAAATAGTTCTGTTTTGATTTTAATGAAAATAAAAGTAGTTATTTTTCGTTTAGTTCCTTTATTAAGTTAATTTATAAAAATGTTTAGAGCATTTTTTTGTTTGTGTTAGCCTACCTTACACCTACGCAAATGAATATAAATCCCATCTTCAATTCCCGGGGTATATGCTCATTTAACGGAGTTTACAGCAACGGAAGCAAAAGATTAAGATGCATTTTATTCAGCAGCTTATTTCAGATTCAAATACCACATAAGAGAGCGCGACCTAAGCGCACTGGTAAGATAATGATCTCATTCATCTCATTCATTTTTATTGAAGATGATGGTGTTTTTGACTATCTTAGACTTATTTTAAGTTTCATTTACGGCCATTTGCGTTGGCTTGCATTAGTCATTTGCGGCGATGTGTGTTGCAGCACCATCATATCTATCTGACTACAACATATAGCCCATAAAACATTGTGACACATAATGACATTTTCATGTTTGAAAGTCTGTAGGTTAACATAAATGCAGATAGGCCTAATTGTAATAATAAAAAACAACATAGCCTAATTATCGATTTTGAAATATTAACCCAGTCAATACAGAACGAATTATTCTTTTGCCGTCAATACCATGGATATGGCATGGGCCGGCTACTGCCGAAGTTGTCTTTGCTGTATCAATAGGCAATATATTTATATTTAACATGAAGTATAGGGCTTCCCTGTACATTAATAGCACCAGACGCCCCGCGGATGACACGCAACAGAAACGCCACGCTCACACCACGCTTGCAGTGTGTCTCCGCGCTGAAGAAACGCGCGCTGCTGCTGCTGGCGCGGACTCTGAACCTATGCTCTGAACACTGTGCGAGCCATCTTGACAGTCGCGTTAGCTATTATGGTCTCGTGTTGTTTCCACCAGCGCAGAACTCATTGTTCCTTTTAATTGATAAAATAAATATAAAACGAAGGAGAAGCCTATAAAAAGGCCCGAAGCCCGGCCCGCGTTTTAGGTATGACGTGAAAATTGGCCCGAAGCCCGGCCCAAGGGGCGTAAAAAAGTCGGGGCCCGTCGGGCTCGGGCATAAATGCAGGGCTTTATTTCTCACCCCATTGGCAGATTATTTATCTTATTTTAAGCAAAAACTCTCTTCATTTTGAGTTATTTTCCCAAAACAAGACAATTACTTTTGCTTGTCTAGTAAATACTTCTTGTTTTAAGAATTTTTAGATGTTTGGACTAGAAACAAGACAAAAATACTGAGGAAGAAGAGCATTTTTTTGCAGTGAAGAATTTTTGGTATTTGGCATATTTGTTTTTGCTGTAGTTTTTAGGGGGTTATTTTTCCTGTAAAGATATCGAGACATAGATCGTATATCAAGATATATTTTTTGCTCCATATCGCCCAGCCCTAATTAGGGATGTCCCGATCCGATCACGTGATTTCAGACTCGATCGGAATCGGACGTTACATCCCGATCAGGACTCGGATGTATATTCTGGGGTGAGGTGAGCAGGGGTGCCGTGCAAAAGGTGCGCACTAGCACCGCGGTTCATCTCACATCTGATGACGCATCAATAATATGGGTCGTAACTTGAAAATAATGCGTTATGTATGTTTCTGTCGATGGATACACGTGCTGGCTCCTCAGTGATGCATTACAACAGCGCTAATAAAAGAAAAACGTGGGCAAAACGGTCAATCTGTGTAAACTTTGTTCAATTCATGCGAGTGCTGCCGTATGTCCGAATATGAGCAGTCATTTTCACCGTCATTACCCGGGTATATTCGCCAGAAGACGCGAATGAGTGCGCGCGCGCTGATCTGTCTCTACATCACCCGAAAGCGCGCACTCGTCTCACAGCGCGCAAATATTGAGTTCTCTTTCAAGACTTGCGCTTAAACGGACAAACTCACACAAGAAGTATGTCAACATGTCCATCTTGAGGAGTATCCAAGCAGACGTAGTCTGAATATGCCTTAAGAGAACTTTATACAGTCGAGAAAGACGACGCAGAGCCTTCCTTCAGGTCTTAAAGGGGCAGAAGCCTTTACTGCTGTCTGTTTAATCTCAAACTAAAGATAAGGAATCACTCACTGCTCTTGATTGAATCGCTTTTGTAAGGATTAGTCTTTAATTTAAACAGTTAAATATGCAGCTATTTTACATTTGATTAGCTACTTCATTCAATTTCTCTACCTAAAAACTAATGTTAGACCTATAAAAACATTCAAGCATTGTTAATTACACTTCAGTCAAATTACACCTCAAATATTTTCCCCCAAAGTTAGTTTGTCACTGTAGGCAGTTATCATCACGATGATTTCATTTAAAGGGTTTGTTTTTTAAATAAGTTTAGTTTTAGTTCGTTATCTGATGCTATAAAAACGGCTGTGTGATGTCATGATTGACAGCTGAGATCGACGTCTTCTTTGAGTGAAGTTTCCACTGACGCACTAACTGACTTTTGGAAGCAGATTATTTAATTTAATTTAATTTCTATAACTGTTTATTTCACACCAACATAATGAATTGTTCTGCATCTATGAGAGTATGGGTGGGCTTTTGATATCGCCGTTGTACTTCCTGCTCTGCACAACTCCGGTCCCGGACTTTTTTATATTTACTGTAGCACAAAAATCCAAAAGTGAAGAATTTGTTATTTATTATGATTGTTCAAGCTACCTCACAGAAGTGCTCTGTTTGTTAAAGTTGTTGAATGTTAAAATAAGGTGAATAAAATAAAAAATAAGGAACATCCTGGTTCGTTTTTTCGCTCTTCTTTATTCTTTTTTTCTGTATTATAGAAGTATCGGATCGGGACTCGGTATCGGCAGATACTCAAAATCAAATGACTCAGACTCGAGGGCAAAAAAACCTGATCGGGACATCCCTAGTTTTGATTTTGTTTCATAAGCTTGTGATTCAATTTCAATTAAAGTTAATTCAATATCAATTCTTTGGATATATATATATATATATATGATGCATTTTAAAATAATCTTATTACAGTTTGGGACGGAAACAAGAAACAAGATTTCAGTCAGAAATAAGATTATTTCTCACCCCATTGGCAGATCATTTTTTAAGCAAAAACTCACTTCATTTTGATATTATTTTCAACTAAACAAGAAAAAATATGTTATGTCATTTTACTTATATAGTAAATGCATCTTGATTTAAGAATAAGAATTTAAATATCTAATATTTAGACTAGAAACAAGACAAAATTACTAAGTAAGAAGAGCATTTTTTTGCTGTTTAAATGATGTAACCAGTGTCGAGTCTGAACACCGACTATCATAGCAAGCCTAATGGTGACTGTAAAATACAGAGCCTCGTTACAAGGTCATAAAAGAGCGTAAAGCTGATGGCCTACAGCTCGTCCTTCCCAACATGACAAAACAGAAGGTCTGGAAACACAAGAGCGCTTTGGGAATCAGCCGCCATGACCATAATTACCATTCCCTGACAGCCGCGCATGATGCATTATTATGCACAATGTGTCAAACTCTGAACCTTTCACTAACCAACCTAAAATGACTTTAAAATATAACTAAACTACTTTAAAAAATAATAATAGCTTATTCACTTGCATCACTTCTCTCTAAATACTCAGCAAAAGAATAACATCTTACACTGCACAAAATGCTTTTCTTACTCAGTATTTTTGTCTTGTTTCTAGTCCAAACATCTAAAAGTTCTTACATTAAGAAACATTTACTAGACAAGCAAAAGTTGTCATCTTGTTTTGGGAAAAAAATAGCTCAAAATGAAGAGAGTTT
The DNA here is from genome assembly GCF_024679245.1 of Pseudorasbora parva. Lineage (NCBI taxonomy): Eukaryota > Metazoa > Chordata > Actinopteri > Cypriniformes > Gobionidae > Pseudorasbora > Pseudorasbora parva. The sequence goes on from NC_090181.1 coordinate 47,774,663, forward strand.
TTGCTTAAAATAAGATAAATAATCTGCCAATGGGGTGAGAAAAATAATCTTAATTCAAACAGAAAACAAGATTATTTTTCTCACCCCATTGGCAGATTATTTATCTTATTTTAAGCCAAAACTCTCTTCATTTTGAGTTATTTTTCCCCCAAAACAAGACAATAATTTTTACTGGTCTAGTAAATGTTTCTTAATGTAAGAATTTTAAATATTTTGACTAGAAACAAGACAAAAATACTAAGTAAGAAAAGCATTTTCTGCAGTGTATCAGCTTTCAGTTGGTTCAAGTCTTTAATCATGGACTGAACCATTTCCAAGCGTGTCACTTTCACAAACTATTAATAATAAGAAATGGCAGCAATTAACCTAATGAATGCCACCTGGCTAATGGAGCGCCGGCACCGTCATATGTTCTGATATTAATGAGCGTTTGCCACAGATCCACGTCACATCCGTAAAGGCACAAGCTCATCCCATTCCCAATGACTTTTAGGCGCTTGAGAAAACCATTTAATGTCAGAACTGTTGTTGGCAGGAGTAAATTTAGGTTAACACACAAACAACTGTGAGTGAACTTCATGACATCTGTAAACACAAGCAGATCGGTCCGAGTGTGTAGCGTCTGATAATGCCGTCTTATGAAGCTTTTCCCCCTCAAGTCAATATTTATCACTACAGCCAAACGCTTGTGTTTTTGCCTCATGCTCTACATATGCAAATCGGCCTAATTACACATGCAGATAAGTGCAAAGGAACATCTGCCTCGCCTCCATCGACATGAAGAGAAACTATGATGAATGTGACGTACCAACACAACAGCGCAGACAGAAGCTCAGCTTCTGCTCCAAGGAAACGCATTCACACGGTCTGAAGGTGAAACCTGGAGTTACGCAGTTCAAATAAATATTAAAGCAATTAATACAGTGATTGGGTGCGTTTACATGCACACCACTAATAAGCTGATAACTCACAAATATCAGCTTACTGAAATAACCAGTTTCCCCGTTTACATGCACACCAGTAAGCCGATAACGCAGTAGGGCTGTCAACTAATATTCTAAATTCGAATAGTTTTTAAAAAACGAATTTCGAAGGTGAAAATTAATATTCGAATAAAAAAATTAAAAAAGAAGCGGAAAAAAATCCCCGCCGCCTGAGGGTTCGGGGACAGGTCACAGGAGTCACTGCAGAAGTGGACGTGTCTTGCAGGAAAGATGGCAGAAATCTAAAGCCATGTCTGGAAGCACGCTGGATTTTGGTCGGTAGGAGGTAAAATTGTTGAGTCGTGAGATAAAGTTTTATGCGAGCTATGTAAGATACAGTTAGCGTACCATGCCTCATTTTATTAAACGTTAAACAGAAACATGTCTACTGTACTGACTGAAGAGATATTGCGTGAATAAAGGATAAATGCGCTGCTTCCACTGGTGTGATTATTTACCATGTCAAGGAAAAGCTCCATGTTTAGCACAGCACAGCTCTTTCGGAGCACTCAATATGCTGTAAAACTTCAATTAATATGAATAATATTTGTTTCAATCACTGAATGAAGCCTGCTATAATTGGGACAAGAGTCGCGAGTCGCGATCTTAAATTGCTTGCACAAAACTCTTGATCAGCACTCAAAGTTTGTTCATTTAAAAC
>NC_090181.1:47776506-47804006 GCF_024679245.1 Pseudorasbora parva
CATTATTGTAACGTTAGGTTTAGGGTTGGGGTAGGTGTAGGCGTTAATAAAACACATCTGTTAAGAAGCAAATGTATATATTGTTATTTTATTGTGAAATTGTGCCTCATTTCCAACCATTGCTTCTATCCATAACTCTTCTTCTCCATTATTAGTGTACTTCTGTGGGAGAATTACAGCAGCACACACTGGCCTGGCATACATACTACATCGTTTGAGTCGTTTTCCTAGCTCTCGTGTGAACGCAGATATTTCTTGAAACAAGGAAAAAAAAAAGATTGGATACGAAAAGCTCTGGCTTCGTGTGGACGGGGCCTTATAGTCCTGTAGGAGTAAAGCCAGTCCTCCTGCGGCTCTACAATCGGTGCGCAGGACATTCACAGAGAGTCATTTATTAAATGAACATGAGATGTTCTCCAGCTGTCGGAGTGGTTTCTCAATACTCGCCTCAAACAGAGACGCTTATAACACAATCCTAGTGATAATTATGATCGGACGTGAAGGGTGGCACTCTGTGACAGGATGTGTTAAAGTTATTTTGGTCTGGCCTCGAAGAATCATTACTGCAGTTTCTCCTGAAAACTGTCAGTAAAGCCTCCTTTACCCATCACGCACTGGGCAACGCTACCCAAAGCTTGTCCTATTCTGGGCAATTTGTTTAATTCCAGCACTGTAACTGATCCCAGTACACAAACACACACACTATAAAATAGGCCACGAGGGTCATGTGATCGTGTGTCCTGTCACATGACCACAGAGGCAGAGCTGTCAGTGCCTTCAGCATATGGTGAAGGTTTATCGCCATATATATTGGCAAAGCCAACATTATATATGATTGCCATTGACCAATGCGTTTTTCCGATTGGCCGATGTGTAGGGAAAATGTCTTTTAAAATTAGAGCTTTAAAGCATGCAATACATTTTTACAGTTTAACACGTTAAAATATTTAATGCATCCATTTTTCCATCATCCTTTGGCTAGTGTTACATGATGATATCAGTGTTCGTACTCAACCAATTTTCAGCTCGAATGGCAGTAAATAAAATGAAATGATCATGCAGTCAATTTATTCAACAGTGGTTTACTGAGCAAATTGTGTCTGTCCTTAAATGAACTCAATTATAACTAAAGGTTTCTTAAAGATAATGCTGTAAACTATACAGTGAGCCCTTACTTGCACAATACCGTAATATTAAAGGTTATCTACAGAGCTCAAACTATTATGTTCAGATATAATAATCAACACTCAAATAACACATTGTGTGGAAACATGTAAACTTCACATAAGCCAGTTTTTGCTTTAAAGCTCCACTGTGTGATATTTCCCCCATCTAGCGGTGTAAAGGTTTATGACCATCCAGTGAATATTAGTTTCTGTTCCTCTCAATTCTGATTTAACTCCTACGGTGGCCAATTTAGTCCAAGATTAACACGGCTTCCAGATTGACCTCGTTCGACACGGTGCCATCGAGTGTTAAAACGCGAAAGGCGAAGCTTGAATTTACGGGTATGTCCCTCTTTGGCTGCTGTACTTTCAAGATGGAGGAGCAACATGGCGGCCGGCAGTCGAACCCCTCACCCGTATGTGTTTACAATGGCATATTATAAACTTACGAGAATACTTTATTACTTGAAAGAAGGAAATATACATTAATGAGCACATATATTTTTGAAAGAACAAAGTGTTTTTAGCTAAGAATAAACTAAAAAAAGTTACACAGTGTAGCTTTTAGGTTAAAATAGAGAATTCCGATAAAAAAAGCAAATTAGAGTAAATTTGTGGCTGGAAAAATAATAGGAGTGCAAACTGCTTGCTTATTTTTAGGTTTTGCATTTGAATCGCCTACATGTTTAGACATGGTAAAAGAACATTTCTTAACGCTAAGAGAACGTTCCTTCAGCGTTAAGTGTTCTCACAACATTAGCATAAAATCATTATTTATCGGTCATGGATCGTTTTTTTCCCTGATTTAATTTTTTTAATGTTACAACTTATTTCAGAGAACATTCAAAAGTAACGTTTCCATAATGTTTACAAACTTATAAAAATGTAATTTTCCCTTAAAGGCCCACTGAAGTGCCTTGAAACGCGCCGCATTATTCAACGTGTTGACGTGATTTCCCTCTGAAATGCAGCATTCTGTGCAGAATTCAAATGGGTCGATATGTTTGTTGTCTGCGCCGACTCGCACATATGATCCTCGCTGCGCTCTCGTGTCTGTAGTCTAAATTTAGGCCAGAGCCGTTGGGGTGTGTGCGCTGAGGCGGTGCGTGAAACTAACGTGAAAACCGACTTTATTCACCTCAAAAGAAAGCATATTTAAACGGAATGGTTTCCTATCACATATATAGTGTGCCATGTGCCTTTACCATGTAGAAATGAGTAAATGTGTGTGAACAACTGACCGATTTCAGCTTCAGCAGTGTAAGGGGGCGGGCTTCAGATTCTAGAGAGCGTTCTGATTGGACAGAAGATTTGACGAGAAGGTGAAGTCTGCGATGATGTCACCAAAATCTGAGATTCGTTTTAACGGAAGTGAGAGACTGTAAGTTTTGAATGCTTATATCTCCTAAATGCAAATTTTGTCATAGTTTTGGAACACACCAGCTAATTCATAACTTTAAGACTAACACAGTCATACTAAAAGCTAAAACACTTCCATTTTGATTTCAGTAGACCTTTAACACTCACAATACCAAGAAGAAACATTTACACTGCAAAAAAATGCTTTTACTAAACAAGTAAAAGTAATTGTCTTGTTTTGGGGAAAAAATATCTCAAAATTAAGAGAGTTTTTGCTTAATATAATCTACAAATGGGGTAAGTAAAATGATCTTAAAACAACGTTATTTTTCTCACCCCATTGGCAGATTATTAATCTTATTTTAAGCAAAAACTCTCTTCATTTTGAGTTATTTTTCCCCAAAACAAGACAATAATTTTTACTTGTCTAGTAAATGTTTCTTAATGTAAGAATTTTTAGATATTTTGACTAGAAACAAGACTAAAATACTAAGTAAGAAAAGCATTTTTTGCAGTGTAGAAGACAAAAATATTAAAATTTGCTTTTGAATCTGTGGGAAACACTGTAACGTCATCCCCACCCCGGCTGTTGGATTAACATGCATGTAATGGAAGGATAACAGGCAGATGAGCGATAAATAATCAATGAGGAGCATTCGTGGCCCGAGTCTTGCCATCACAAACACTGTATCCGCAGCCAAGCAATCAGCATATCAATGGCTTCACCGCGGTTTACAGCGCAGATCGCCATGGATAAACCGCCGATAACAGAGAAATTAACAAATGCTTGACATTTGCTCGACATCCATTATTCTGACACTTCTTCAGAATATGAAAAGCCTGAGAGCATCCTTAATCAAAATTCATATTCCCCAAGCGAGCCACTGGCAACATATTGCAGCCCGCCTCAGCGCTGATGAAAACGACACATTAGGGCCCGTTTCAGACGCATTAAGGGCCTTGGCATTGGGGACTTTGCATTCGAACACGCCCAACCGGGGAGCATCTGTCCGCGCAAAAGTCTCCCGTATTCCTCTCTCTCCCTGCAAACTGGGTGGAAAGGCATTTTAAAAAGGGCTGATCATTACACCCAAATTCATTCATGGGGTTGTACGGGGCCTGGCCACGGCCCCTCTCAGGGGAGGAGATATGAACCGGACCAGGGCTCTTCATTTCCAATTCTAATGCTCAGAAGTCAAGAGGAAAACCCGGCTGATGTCGCAGCTCGCCAGCCGCCCATCACGCCCCTCATTGTGGAGGCTGGATTTGCATGCGTCTCCATTGTGAGACGGGGGAGAGTGACAGCACCGTGTCCAATTGGCGTTCCTCTCAGAGCAGCCAAAACTCGAGCCTGTTTGACAGATGACTCCCAACATCTGTGTTACGGGAGCATCAGTCCCTTCCTGTCCGGCAGACGCATGACAGGAGCTCAGGAAGCCCACAGCTCTCCACAGGCATATGCCATTATATGATCCTGCATTACTACCAGAGCTGTGAAGACATTCTGCTCACAGTTAAAGGAATACTCCACCACTTTTTCATATTAAACTGTTATTCCCTTAAAGGGTTAGTTCACCCAAAAATGAAATGTCTGTCATTAACTCCTCTCCCTAATGTCGCTCCACACCCGTAAGACCTCCGCTCATCTTCACACACAGTTTAAGATATTTTATATTTAGTCCGAGAGCGTATGCAAGTGTATGCACACTATACTGTCCAGGTCCAGAAAGGGAATAAAAACATCATCACAGTAGTCCAAACTAGGCATGTGCCGATATCAATTTTTCATGTTGCGATTAATTGCTGAAGTTTTATCACTATATACGATGTTATCACGATTAGGGTTGGGCATCGAGAACCGGTTCCAACTTGGAACCGTTTAAAACATAACGATTCCATTGGAATCGTTTAGAAAATTTGTTTTCGGTTCCGATCATCAGTTCCAAACGCGCAAGTTTTGGTTTCCATGGCCACCTGATGAAGTCCGGTAAGCGGCTCTGAAGTGTGGATTTATTTCACTTTTAAAAGGCCTAGGCTGGCACAGTGCAACTAGTGTTGTCAAAAATATCGATACTGAAATATCTGAAAAGATACGATAGCCTGCTGAGTTTCTACAGTATCGAGCCCAGCTGCTCTCCTCTCCTCTCCGACCGACAGCGAGTTGACACGCAGCCGCATATTCTCACTCAGCCGGTTAACCTCTGAACACGGCGAACGCGCGTTCTGCTGGACTTTTCCTGGGTCTGAATTTCGCGCGGGATTGCACATAATTCTACGAATCCCTCAGATTTCAAGCTCACATCTGAAGCGCACACACACACAGCCTACCGTAATAAAGCCCCCTCTGACATTCAAGCGCAAATATTTGCTTCTTTTTCCAGCTTATTATTGGTCAAATACACTCAAACAAATTCTCAGTGCACATTTTGAAGAGTATTCATGTAAACACAGTCGTAAACAATTCAGGAAGAAATGAAGGATGAGTAACAGGAACAGTGTTCAGGATCCATGAGTGCGGCAGCTCTTAAAGGGACAGCAGGTATTCAACGTCAAACTACAAAAAGACAAACGATCACACTGCTCTTGACTGATCAACGTGTGTAACTTTAATGGTTTTATATGAAACTATTTATTTTTTGCAAAAAACATTATCCAATGTTATTTTAAATTTAATTAGCCAATTTGCGTTTGTTAATTCAGTTTCTTACCTGAATGTTGACCTACCTGAACAAATAAAGCAGTCTATTTCATTTACATATTTTATTCTATTTTATTTATTTGTGCTATTTTTTTGTAATATGTTTATTTGTTCTTATTTAATTACTGTTTAGTCGTCTTTTTAAATTCAATTTACCATTCGAAATCAAGCTTACTTGTGCTGTGTGTAAGCTACTGCAACACACTAACCCCGTAAAAAATACATTGAGTTAGCAAATATTTGTGAGATAATTTTAATAGTAATTGATCAATGTTTATATAGGAGAAAAAGCTTAAACTTTATCATATAAAGTGATCTCTTCAGAAGAAATTTTTGATTGCCTAGACTTTCAAAAGACAGACAAAAAATAATATAAAAAATATCTAATTGACAGTATATGCAGCGTTTTCCCCCCCGTGGTATTGAAAATAGCATTGAATATCGATGTGACATGTTTTGACTCCACCCCTCAAAGAATCGGAATCGAGAATCGAAAAGAACCGGAATCGAAAGTAAGAATCGGAATCGGAATCAGAATCGTTCAAATCAAAACGATGCCCAACCCTAATCACGATATTGAAATAAGTTGGAAAAAAAAAGTGTAACATCTTTAGAACTATTTGTAATAACATAAATAACTGAATTTTTAATACAATAGTGCACCAAAAATATATACAGCTCTGGAAAAAAAAATTAAGAGACCACTTAACATTGAGAAATCAATTAAGTGGTCTCTTGATTTTTTTCAGAGCTGTAAAAGTACAATTTTTTAAATTGTTAAAGAACAGATTAAAGTGCAAAAGAATTAGGCTATAAAGAACAACAGGTAGGCTTACAAATAAGGTCTCATTAGTTTATGCATTAACTAAGATTGAGCAATAGCTACATTTGGTACAGAAAGTATAATGTTTTTGGTAATGTTAGTTAAGAAATACTGATCATTGTTAGTTTTATCTTAGGTCCATTAAAAAAGTTATTTTGATTTTGATTGTAATGTTATTAAACAGTAACTAAGAAATTAACATTACTTGAATGATTAATTCTTTATGATTAAGTATTTTTCATTGTCAGTTTGGTAATAATGAAGTCGTATGTCTCAAAGGTTTACTGAACAATAACAAATAATTAGAACAGTTCTGATTATTAGGGCATGTTGTAGTCCAGATTAAAACATAAAAATGTTTAAGTGTGAAAATAAAGAGGCTATTAAGTCTTTAAGTATTAAGTATTTGGTGCTGTGATGAACAACATTGAGATTACAAAAAACATTTTAAAAACTACACGTGTTTTTGTTTGTTTGCGGGTTTCCGGGGTTAACGCTGCATTCTGCAGTTCATCAGCGCCCTCTGCTGTCACTGAGCGGCACTTCAGCAGCGCGTCTCCTTCACCGGTTCATCAGCGCCCTCTGCTGTCACTGAGCGGCACTTCAGCAGCGCGTCTCCTTCACCGGTTCATCAGCGCCCTCTGCTGTCACTGAGCGGCACTTCAGCAGCGCGTCTCCTTCACCGGTTCATCAGCGCCCTCTGCTGTCACTGAGCGGCACTTCAGCAGCGCGTCTCCTTCACCGGTTCATCAGCGCCCTCTGCTGTCACTGAGCGGCACTTCAGCAGCGCGTCTCCTTCACCGGTTCATCAGCGCCCTCTGCTGTCACTGAGCGGCACTTCAGCAGCGCGTCTCCTTCACCGGTTCATCAGCGCCCTCTGCTGTCGCTGAGCGGCACTTCAGCAGAGCGTCTCCTTCACCGGTTCATCAGCGCCCTCTGCTGTCACTGAGCGGCACTTCAGCAGCGCGTCTCCTTCACCGGTTCATCAGCGCCCTCTGCTGTCACTGAGCGGCACTTCAGCAGCGCGTCTCCTTCACCGGTTCATCAGCGCCCTCTGCTGTCACTGAGCGGCACTTCAGCAGCGCGTCTCCTTCACCGGTTCATCAGCGCCCTCTGCTGTCACTGAGCGGCACTTCAGCAGCGCGTCTCCTTCACCGGTTCATCAGCGCCCTCTGCTGTCACTGAGCGGCACTTCAGCAGCGCGTCTCCTTCACCGGTTCATCAGCGCCCTCTGCTGTCACTGAGCGGCACTTCAGCAGCGCGTCTCCTTCACCGGTTCATCAGCGCCCTCTGCTGTCACTGAGCGGCACTTCAGCAGCGCGTCTCCTTCACCGGTTCATCAGCGCCCTCTGCTGTCACTGAGCGGCACTTCAGCAGAGCGTCTCCTTCACCGGTTCATCAGCGCCCTCTGCTGTCACTGAGCGGCACTTCAGCAGCGCGTCTCCTTCACCGGTTCATCAGCGCCCTCTGCTGTCACTGAGCGGCACTTCAGCAGAGCGTCTCCTTCACCGGTTCATCAGCGCCCTCTGCTGTCACTGAGCGGCACTTCAGCAGCGCGTCTCCTTCACCGGTTCATCAGCGCCCTCTGCTGTCACTGAGCGGCACTTCAGCAGCGCGTCTCCTTCACCGGTTCATCAGCGCCCTCTGCTGTCACTGAGCGGCACTTCAGCAGCGCGTCTCCTTCACCGGTTCATCAGCGCCCTCTGCTGTCACTGAGCGGCACTTCAGCAGCGCGTCTCCTTCACCGGTTCATCAGCGCCCTCTGCTGTCACTGAGCGGCACTTCAGCAGCGCGTCTCCTTCACCGGTTCATCAGCGCCCTCTGCTGTCACTGAGCGGCACTTCAGCAGCGCGTCTCCTTCACCGGTTCATCAGCGCCCTCTGCTGTCACTGAGCGGCACTTCAGCAGCGCGTCTCCTTCACCGGTTCATCAGCGCCCTCTGCTGTCTCTGAGCGGCATTCAGCAGCGCGTCTCCTTCACCGGTTCATCAGCGCCCTCTGCTGTCACTGAGCGGCACTTCAGCAGCGCGTCTCCTTCACCGGTTCAGTCATGTGCAAACGGACGTTGGCTTGTTTATATCTGAGCGCGTGTCCCTTTGACGCAGAATACAGCGGTGTTGAGCATTAATACAGTTGATGGGCAAAGTATTCTTGAGAGCATTATAAAAAAATTATAAATTGTTAATAAATTATTATTTACGATATTTTAAAGTGCCCACGATAACAATATCGTGCATATTCATTATCGTGATAAATCGCATTATCGAAAATCGGCACATGTCTAGTCCATACGATTGGTTAATTTTTTGGGTTTTCATGAGCTGTATGCCAAAATCATCAGTATTAAAACAATAAAAGACCTGAAATATTTCAGTTGGTGTGCAATTAATCTAAAATGTATGAGAGTTTAATTTTTATCATTACATTATGGAAAATAATGAACTTTATCACAATTTGCTAATTTTTTTAGAAGGACCTGTATGTATGCATGTATGTATGTATGTATGTATGTATGTATGTCTTTTTTGATAAACAAATCCAGAAAAATAAAACAAAATAAGAATGTATTTTAAAATTGAAATTTAGAAGAAAAAAATTGGGCCCTAAAATGTTTTTTTTTTTTATTTATATATAAAACATTTTAAAACATTTTATATACATTTTGTACATGTTTTATAATTTCAATTAATTAGACATGCTTTTTATTTTTATTTAACCATTAAAATGGAGTATAAGAAATGTATTTAAAAATAAATAAATAAATAAACAAATCCAGAAAAAATAAAACAAAATAAAAAATAAGAATGGATTTTAAAATCGAAATTAAGAAGAAAAAATAGGGCCTTAAAATGTGTTTTTATTTTTATAAAATTTTGGGGGGTTAAAACCTTAATTTAATTATTGTTATATTGTATACGTTTAATGATTTCAATTAATATGACATGCTCTTTGATTACTACAATTTTATTTAACCAATAAAATGTAGTAAATTTAAAACAGATATTTTTTTTTTTTTTTTTTACTAAAATGGAAAAATGTGAATCTGGTTAAAAATAAACATGACTTCACAGGGGCCTACAAGAGGACAGTGTGATGTTAAACATCAGAGGCAGTGCTTTCAGTGATCAGGAGAGGACACAGCATGCAGATGGGACGAGCTCAGGGCCGTTTGGATGAAGAACGACACCCCCTCCTCCTCTAGTATTTACCCAGGCCCGTGGCTCTCGGACGGGGGTGCATTGGCAGGCCTGAGCCCACGCTAAGAGATGATGGATGGCCTAGTCGATATGTTGTGTCTTAAGAGCCCGATTTCCTGCCAGTCCAATCGCAAAGCCTCCAGAGCACCTCTCAGCTGATTGGACGAGCGGAATCATTTTTGCAGGCTGGGAAAACACTACGTCTGTCGAGCTTAGTGGTTTTTTAATCGATTGTATATGTTTTGTATCTGTTTAAGCCATGCGTTCGCACTATTTAACATTTGCAAAATAATGATGTTTAACAGCTGACTGATGTGAAAAACTACATTACCCATGATGCTGAGCAAAAACTCCACCAATTAGAGTCACGTTGAGCAAATCATGTCAAAAGTGCTCTATAGCTCCTCCCACTCCTATAAAGCTCTGTGTGTAGGGGTGAAACGATTCATCGAGAAACTCGAGTTAATCGAATTTAAAAATTCCTCGAGGTAAAATCATCTGCCTCGACGCTTCGTTTAGTCCGTTTAGCTACACACGGATGTAGTATGAGCGGATTGCGGTTATATCCGCGGTTCAGGTAGGAAAATCTGAAGGCTAAGGCCTCGCATATATATGTAGGCTATATATTTATTTTGAATTGTTAGTTTGACTTTTTCCCCCTCTTTATTTTCATATATTGTATTTATTTTTAGTATATTTGGTAGTACATTCCCATTGTGTTGGTTTTATAAGATTGTTTTTGTTTTATTTATTCTTATGTATTGTTTTGTTAAAATCCTAACCAAACGGTTGTTCTAGGGGTGTGCGCATTTAAGATCCAAAAAGGAGATGGCGCTAATTCATGACTAGATTGCACGCTAGAGAACTAATCAATTCCACTAGACAAAGGTATGAGTTTAATATATTAATTTTATTTAGTTTGAGTTGTTTCTTACCCGTGGTTCCGCTGAAGGCCCACGACTGCAGCATGGAGCGAAGATCAGACTAAACGGATGTGTTATTTCCGGAAACTTTAATTATTATTTTGGGGAATTATGGGAAATGTAGGGTTTGGCTTAACATGTGTTTGGATCAATTGTTGGGGGTGGGGGGGATTTGAATGGATATATTTTTGTGTTTAATATTTTGTGTATATTTATTTTTATTATTACTTTACGGTGCATGTGAGTTTTCATAGTTCATATTAAGTTTATTTGTGTGAATATTTTTTTTCCAAAATGTGAACCATGAGATGAGATAGGCCTGTCACGATAACAAATTTTACTGGACGATAAATTGGCCAAAAAATTAATGCGATAAACGATAATATTGTCGTTCTGAGACCATTTTCATCTAAAATAATGATAATGGCATAATAATGCAGGTACACCTTTTCAAAGATCAATAAACTTAAATTTCTAAAGACTATTTAACACTAAAAATGGCAAACATTTTAAATAACCACAATAAATGAACAAAACAACCAAACACAATAAAAGCACGGACTCTCAGTCTGTTTAAAAAATGCATTTAGATAAGTACCAAAAATAATAAATAAAATGGATGAAAACTGCAGCGGATGATTGTGTTTTAGGAGAAAATTAGCGGCGGCGGTTCACTAAACCCGCGGTTCGGCTCAGGTCACGGTTTTAGGCTCACGGTTTTCCGTTCTTTACGGTTCTTGTTGTTTTTTTTCTTTTAATCCAGAAATGTACTTCAGCATATGATATATTAATTACCCACAATTTAGGATACAGTTTAAAAAAAAAATGTTATATCATTGCCTAATCATGCACAAACTGAGCTTGACCATCTCTGAGGAAAGTGATATTTTGATACAGCGAGAGAGAAGACATTGTTGACATGCTTTTCATTTATTTGGCAAAAGGAGAATGTGTATCGCTGTCTCTACAGGAACTCATGAGCCTTTAGCACACACAGACTGACCTGAAGAATTAACTTGCGTTTATCAAACTTCAGTGTCGCTTAAAGCCTCGTTTATACACGGCGCGTCCGCTCGAGCGCGAGCGGCACAAATAACGTCGATGTGGAGTGTGCGAGACCCCGTTTCGCTTGGCGTTGTGCGTGTCAAATTTCGTAACTTTGCGTGTGTCTCCGCAACCGATGAGCCACGAGTTCCAGACGAATCTGCTGGCCGAGAATGACGTCTCATCACGCCGCACCCGGTCTGCGCGTCGAGTACACACACCTCCCCAAACGGACGAGGCGGGGTCAACGAGAGAGACGAGGAAAACAAAAAAGTATGCAAATGGCAATTATCACGGCCGGAAAAATGATCGAGCTCATTTTTTTTATCGTGCGATTAATTGATTTATCGACTATCGAGACAGGCCTATGTGAGATCCCTGGGTAATGCAGTGGTTTGGTCTAATTTCTTAAAAATGAGTTGATGGAGAGTCAGTTCTGGTGAGGGATCCCGGTCGTAGAACATCAGAGACCCAGAGCTCACTTTGCTTTTCCCTTGCATTTAGTTATTTATTTAATTTGATGTGACCCTTGTATAAGTTATCTGTTTTTTTCCCCCTTGAATAAACCAGCATTTTGTTTACTTTATGAATGCCTCCTGGAGAGTTTTTGGAAGAGCCTGACAGTAAACATCCCAAAAATTGCAGGTGGATGAGAGAAATGATTAGCGTGTTTATTTGAATAAAGACACAGAACTCTCATTTCAAAGCAAAACGCAACGAATGTGTCGTTTAACTTTCGTTTTCAGCTCATGTCGAGATCAAAGAGCGCAATGCGAGAGAGAGCGGCATCTGCACTAGCAATAATAATATATAAATTAGGGCTGCACGATTAATCGAAATCGAACCGCAATGGCGATTTGGCTTGTGTGCGATTATGAAAGCGCAAAGGCTGCGATTTAAATTAAATAAATAAATGCCCAGTGTGTTAGCGAAGAGCGGTTCTGTGATAAATGCTGCTCCGTCTGAAAGACTGCGAGTTTGAGTCGCTTATAACGTGCGTTTGAAAAAGCAACACGAGTCAAACATCTTCACAAACTAGTGAAGCGTTCATAAACCTGTTCAACAAAAGACAACGTTTAATAACACGTTTACCTCACTTCCTATCGTCAGGCAGTGTGTGTGAGCTGATGTGGCTTCTCATCAGAGTGAGGCAGACGAGGCGTTATTTTATAGCAGTTTATGTCAATCAGCACTGCATTATAATACACTTTATTATTATGAAAATACCCTTGACGGCTTGAAGAACTCAAATACTCCATATTTTGCTGCAGTCGTGTTTATTGTCGTCATGTTTAATCAAAGCGTCTCTATCTTCTGTTTACAGCGTTAGCTTCAAATCATGGCGATTTCCTAAAAACTAACGTCAATTACTCCTCTGAGGCGAATGTGGCGTTTCCGCTCGAGGGCGCCCTCTGGCTTTCAGTGTGAATTAAAAACTTTTGGGTAATCAATAATACGAAAATATTACTTAATACATTTTAAAACTTAATAAACATGTTTTTCTTCAATGTACAGGAGTTTTTTTCCTGTACAGTGGATGCTCAAGAGGTTCATATTTCATATTAAAGACAGACTTTAAGAAATTGATATCACAGTTAAACACATATTTATTTATTTATTTATTATTATTTATTTTTTTAACAATTACTCCTTAGGCTTAGACCTTTCTAATGTTTTTAGTCATAGGCTGTCTGCATATTAATAGGTAACCCAGCAGTTTTTTGTAAAATAAGTTTTCTGTAAAATATTACAATAATAATAATTAGTATTATATTGTTATATTTGTTCTAACATACTCTTTTTTTGTAATTATGAAAATGTAATGGTAATATTTCTTATTTTTTTAAATATTTTTTTGCAGTAATAATAATCATAATAATTATTATTAGTCACATTATTATATATAAACACAATGTTATATACACACACTTTTCATTTGTAAAAATAATAACAATAATCGCATTTTAAATCGCAATTTTACCCAGAATAATCGCAATTATATATTTTCCCCAAATCGTGCAGCCCTAATATAAATACAATGTTATGGCATTATTGTTATTTATATTACTATTATTTTGGTTTATTAGTTGTAGCTTTAGTTCTAGATTGAACTATGTTAACATTTTTTAAGTAATATGAAATAGATGATAATTGTATGCATTCAAATGTTTAGTTTCACAGTTATTAATGTATGCAATTTCAGCAATAAAAATATAATTTAACAGTTATATGACAGTAATTTTTCTAAAAAGAAAACAAATTCGATGTTAATTTTAAGATACCCAACCCCCGTCATATATTTAGTATTGCTCTTTAATAAAGAAAAAAGTAATTATTATCCGATTAATCGATCGATTAAGTGCTAGATTATTAGAATACAAAAAGATAGCTGCAGCCCTAACTGCGAATGATCAACTGAGTCTACTAATGTGGTCAAAATAATTAGAGATTTGTATTTTGCAATAAACTACAATTCATTGTTTCTATAGATTAGGTTGTATATTTCAACATAATTTTAATGTGATTTGTCAATTGCTATGCATCATGGGATTGTAGTTCTTGCATTTTAGTCTTCAAAAAGACTTTGCAGCTGCATGGCTTGATCCCTGGCTTGAATTTTTATATCAAATGAATGAGAAAATCATTCCAGAATAAGTGGGCTGCACTAATGCACTAGACTGAATTTTGTCTGTGCTTCTGGTCACGCAAGAGGCAAGCGTTAGTCCTGCACTGAACCTGCCTGAAAGACAAAACACACTGCGAGCGATACGAGCGCGGCCATATATCAGGATATTCCAGGAGGACAATGGCATATAAAGCAGCACATCTGGGGCACGAGACTAATACACACTGCATTCAGTAAAGTGCTGACGCCAATAAGAGCCCAGTAAAATCCCACAGGACTGCACTGGAGCTGTGATTACTGCGATGAAAACAGGAAGCTCATGCTTCATATGACTTTCTAAGTGACCTCTGAAGAATCACGGGCGTCTCAGGGGTCTGACGGGATTACATGTGTTACATTCAATAAAGACACGCTCTCAGTGCCACGGACACACACACACACACACACACATCAACATATTCACCATATGAAGAGATTATTAGATATTAGATTCATAAAACACAGACATGTGTCAGGCCTTTTCAAGAGGATATTTTACCCTGGATATGTGATCTAATAAAATAAAAAGCACCTAAATATCACCAACACGATTTTTTAAATAAGCTTGTATCAAATTCACATTGGCAATAATGAGGATGATGAAGCTCAAATGAAAGCCATCTCTATTGTGTTTCTGATGGTGTGAGTGTGTGTGTGTGTGTGTGTGTGCGTGTGTGTAAGGAAAAGGTGAAATATTAGGACATTACCCATGTCCCCACTTTACAAAAGGCTTATAAATCACACAGGAGGAGTTTTTATGAGAAAGTAAAAATGCAGAATGTTTCCTGTGATGGGTAGGTTTAGGGGCAGTGTGTGTGTGTGTGTGTGTGTGTGTGTGTGTGTGTGTGTGTGTGTGTGTGTGTGTGTGTGTGTGTGTGTGTGATGGGTAGGTTTAGGGGCAGTGTGTCTGTGTGTGTGTGTAATGGGTAGGTTTAGGGGCAGTGTGTCTCTGTCTGTCTGTCTGTCTGTCTGTCTGTGTGTGTGTGTGTGTGTGTGTGTGTGTGTGTAAGGAGAGGGTGAAATATGAGGACATTACCCATGGCCCCACTTTACAAAAGGCTTATAAATCACACAGGAGGAGTTTTTATGAGAAAGTAAAAATGCAGAATGTTTCCTGTGTGTGTGTGTGTGTGTGTGTGTGTGTGTGTGTGATGGGTAGGTTTAGGGGAAGTGTGTCTGTGTGTGTGTGTAATGGGTAGGTTTAGGGGCAGTGTGTCTCTGTCTGTCTGTCTGTCTGTCTGTCTGTCTGTCTGTCTGTGTGTGTGTGTGTGTGTGTGTGTGTGTGTGTGTGTGTGTGTGTGTGTGTGTGTGTGTGTGTGTGTGTGTGTGTGTGTGTGTGTGTGTGTGTGTGTGTGTGTGATGGGTAGGTTTAGGGGCAGTGTGTCTGTGTGTGTGTGTAATGGGTAGGTTTAGGGGCAGTGTGTCTCTGTCTGTCTGTGTGTGTGTGTGTGTGTGTGTGTGTAAGGAGAGGGTGAAATATGAGGACATTACCCATGTCCCCACTTTTCAAAAGGCTTATAAATCACACAGGAGGAGGTTTTTTTTTAAGTAAAAATGCAGAATGTTTCCTATGATGGGCAGGTTTAGGGGCTGTGTGTGTGTGTGTGTGTGTGTGTGTGTGTGTGTGTGTGTGTGTGTGTGTGTGTGTGTGTGTGTGTGTGTGTGTGTGTGTGTGTGTGTGTGTGTGTGTGTGTGTGTGTGTGTGTGTGTGATGGGTAGGTTTAGGGGCAGTGTAAGAGGATAGAAAATACGGTTTGTACAGTATAAAAACCATTACGCCTATGGAATGTCCCCACATTTCACAAAAACAAACGTGTGTGTGTGTGTGTGTGTGTGTGCGCTTACTGTGGGAACCGTGTCTTCAGCGTGTCCATGCACTGGCGTGTGGGACGCAGCTGCTCTATGAACCGGCCCATAGTCCTGTATTCTGCTCGGCTGATCTTCACCTTACTCTCCTGCTTACCTGGAACACAGGCAGAAACAAAACATGTAATCATAGTTTTCAGTCACGTGACTCTCGCGGAGCCTTGCAGAGCAAAACCGCCATAGAACTACAACACAAGCCTGTCAAATTACCTTCTTAAAACAAAAATATGTGAACAAGACGCACGCTTTGGGCACTTATGATCCATATACAGCAGCTGCTCAGCATTTCAATAACCAAAGCCAGCGGGACGTTTTTAAAACGCTTAACATGAACACACCATAGGATGAGCTGCACCAATAAGGATTCAATTAAGCAAAGTTTACCGCTAATCTAGGATTTGTTGATATGGGTTTTATTTTAAATCGAGTTGTTACACCGCTTGATTTTAAACAGATGAATTATGCAGTGAACCCGTTATAGAGCTGCTCAAGCAGACGGAGGGGGAACTGGTGACTTCTTTTAAACCTTTAAAGTGCCGTAATGTGCTAAAACATTCATATTAAAAGATCACATTCAGTGTACACCTCTCTGATGATGCATACAGGCGAGTAGATGAGCCAAGAATATACGCAACATGTTTTCTTTATAATGGTTTTGATGGGAAACTGATATTCTGTGTTCATCTGCTTTCCTGTACAAAGTGTGCAACATCGTGTTTATTGAATTTGGTATTTTAATATCACTACATTAATACTGACTACAAACCTGGTAAAAATGACTGGAGGGCAATGGAGAGCCTTGTTTTGCCCTCCAGGTGACGTTCATTTAAGCGTGTGACGACCCGTGAAAACTATAAATTAATGTGAGAGTGCTTTATTTATTCACTGATATCATCACCGATCGATCAGGCATAGCATTATGACCTAATATTGTGTTGGTTCCAAGCGGCAATCTTGAAGCCGATACGGAAGTAATGTGAACTGCAGTTCATCGTCTGGCCACTAGAGCGGCTCCAGAAGCCGATACTGAAGTGACTTAAACTGCAGTTCATCGTCTGGCCACTAGAGCGGCTCCAGAAGCCGATACTGAAGTGACTTAAACTGCAGTTCCTCCACTGGCCACTAGAGCGGCTCCAGAAGCCGATACTGAAGTGTCTTAAACTGCAGTTCCTCCACTGGCCACTAGAGCGGCTCCAGAAGGAGCAGAATCTCATTGAGCCTCATGTTAAAATGCCCGACTTTACAGCGGAAAAAAACATGTTTACAGTCTGGGACAAATTGTGGTTTTGGCATATACGGCTAATTTTGACCTTCATGACGACTGTGAGGGGGGTGAATTTTTTTTATTACTCATTAGTTTACGTTATATACAGCCTTAAAGTTCTGCATAATTAACGACGTGGTTACTTTGAGTATACTTTGGATAGCCATTTATCCACCGTCTTTAGGTATTGCGTCACCTAAATGTCCTTCACTGACTTGGAGGAGCAGTCGCGCGCAGTCCTACATCACCGGACTAATCTGCCTAATCTTCTCGGTACTTTAGATCGCGGTGGAAACGCAGACAGCTGCAGGTCTGGCGGGAGAAAAGTTCCTGTAAAAAAGTTTCTGGTAATTTTGGTGGAAACGGGGCTTATGGTTGCTCCCCCTTTTTCTGACCCATCAAGGAATGGACTCCACTGACCCCTGAAGGTGTGCTGTGGTATCTGGCAACAAGATGTTAGCAGCAGATCCTTTAAGTCCTGTTAGTCGCAACGTTTGGCCTCCATGGATCAGACTTGTTTGTTCAGCTCATCCCACAGATGCTCGATTGGATTGAGATCTGGGGAATCTGGAGGCCGAGTCGACGCCTCAAACTGGTTGTTGTGCTCCTCAAACCATTCCTGAAGCATTTGTGCTTTGTGTCAGGAGCATTATCCTGCTGGAAGAGCCACAGCCACCAGAATACCGTTTCCATCAAAGGCTGAACATGGTCTCAGCAATGCTTAGGTAGGTGGAGTGTGTCAAAGGAACATCCACATGGATGGAGGACCCAAGGTTTCCCAGCAGAACATTGGCCAAAGCATCACACTGCCTCCGCCGGCTCGCCTTCTTCCCATAGTGCATCCTGGGGCCATGTGTTCCCCAGGTAAGCCACACACACACACACACACACATGGCCATCCACGTGATGTAAAAGAACACGTGATTCCTCAGACCAGGCTACCTTCTTCACTTGGCCGGTTCTCCACTGGTCCTTCCTTGGAGCACTTTTGATAGATACTGACCACTGCAGACCGGGAACAGCCCACAAGAGCTGCAGTTTTGGAGATGCTCTGACCCAGTCGTCTAGCCGTCACAATCTGGCCAAACTCGCTCAAATCCTTACGCTTGCCCATTTCTCCTGCTTCACACACATCAACTCTGAGGACTAAATGTTCACTTGCTGCCTAATATATCCCACCCACTAACAGGAGCCGTGATGAAGAGATCAGCAGTGCTATTCACTTTATCTGTCAGTGGTCATAATGTTAAGCCTGTGTGTGTGTGTGTGTGTGTGTGTGTGTGTGTGTGTGTGTGTGTGTGTGTGTGTGTGTAAACATACATACACACTACTGTGCAAAAAGTCTAAGTTTTAGTTTTTTTGCACACGAAATGGCTCCTTGTACATACAAAAAATCTCTAAATTATTACAAATAATGCCAAAAGGAATGTTTGCAAATGTAAACTGATATGCCCTTATATGCCATATTTTATTTTTATAAGACTTTTGCACACATTACTGTACACAGAATATGCTAGTTAAGAACTAACATGCTTATATCTTTCCATGAAGAGTCTTAATAAAGTCAGACACTTACAGTAGTTAGTATGGCAAACACCACAGTTTGAGCCTGATATCTCCTTAACAGTGACACTGATGTACAATACTAAATTACCACATTATTACTGTAGGAATTAGCAGTGCGGGTTACCATAATGATTTTGTAATTTATCTGAGAGATTGAAAGAACTGCATGTTCGTTTCATCGTGTAAAGGCAAGATAAAACATCGCATGTACGCGTTTTCTATCCAAACACTAACGTTACATCTGACACAGATATTAAACACACACACACAAACATGAGAAGACCTGTCAGCTCGCGCGCACTCCAGCTGTAACGTTACTGTACCTGAGACCGCCAGGCTACTGCTGGCTGACACAGCATCCATTATTCAATTAAAAACCCTTTCACAACATAAACACACACTGTTAGTACAGCAAACACGGCTCACAGCGACACTTCCTCATCAACTCCCGCGAACGCGTTCAAACGTGACATCACAGGAAACACCCTCCCGATTGGCCCGGAAGGTTATTGTCGTTGAGCATAGCGGAAGCTGATTGGAGGATTGTGACCAGAAGCTTTCGGTTAATATCACAGTCTATGGTTGATATAAGGAGAAATAAACGAGTTTATTGCTAACATGAAGAAAGTGACTATTTATCGATTTCATCTCCAGGCTTGTGTTTTATTACTCGTCCGAGTTTATAAAGAAATAGTCGTTACCATTTAAACCCATGAGCGATGCATTGTGCTTAATAATTCTGGTCTAGCGTTTAACGTTTATAAAATTAAAAAAAACATTTCATATTTTGTATTCCCCCCAAAATATACAAGTGATATAATATTATAATTAAATATTTAATTCTATAAATTCACACTGACATGTTCAGCATGTTTAATACAAACGGTCTGATGATAAAATATGCGTTTAAAATGTATTTTGGTTTAAAATACTGAAATGTTTACTTACCTAAGTTATTAAAAATCAGAAAGTGTTGTTTTTGTCTTTATTTTAAGGGCTACTTCATATATTGCACATTTCGTTCAGTGTTTCTGACCTCTTACTGTGTTTAAGCCATTATTTCTCCTTTCAGTCTTTCAGACTTGTCTGGAGACACAGGCTCTTTTGAATTATTTTTATGGTCATATTATTGCATTCTGACTGCACGCTGATTCTCTGTTACATTTAATACTCTGAAAAAAAAGTCTATAATTCTCTTCACAAAAAGCTCCATGTTCACATGTTTCACCTCAGACTGGTAAAGGCTGCAGCCTCTGATAACCACATAAGTGTATCAGAGAGTAATCCAGTGTGTGTGTGTGAAGGCAGTGTGTGACCTCTGCCCCCTGAATCAGGTAGTGATCCTCAAAAAGGGCCCGAAACAGAAGCAGATAGACATCTGGGGTCCCGTGGCGGCATGAGGCTGATTGCTGTGAGAGCGAGGTCAGGTTGAGCCTCACAGGTAGAGCATCTGAGGATCAGTGATACAATCAGAGGATGTAATGGATGTAAAGAGCAGATCAGAGGGGAGTGTGTGTGTGTGTGTGTGTGTGTGCATGCGTGCGTGCGTGTGTGTGTGTGTGTGTGTGTACTGAACATCTCCATCATAATATAAAAGCATAGTGAGAGTGAGTGAGTGTGTGTAAAGAACATCATCATAATACAAAAGCATAATAAAAGTTATTTTAATACATATAGGGGCATGTTGTAAATCTTTTGTATCACATAGCCCAGGTCCTTCCTGTACACGTAACGTAGAGTGAACTCAAAAACAAAAGCGAGCTGGCTCCAAATGCAGTGAGTTTAATAAGAAAATAAACACAATAACAGCTTAACAGCATGGAGGACCAGAGAATCAAGGAACCAGAAAATAGAATGAGTGCACCAAACATAACATCCATCTAGGACAAAACTCAACAAGGAATACAAGAAACACTGGAGTTTAAATTCACAAAGGGTAATGGGCTATCAAGACACACCTGGGAACAATAAAAAAAAAACTAATCAGCAAGAAAAACTACGAAGGACTACAAAACGTGGCTTAAAACAGGAAGTAACACAAGATAAGGGGAAAACAGGACCGGAATCATGACTGGAGGTCTGGAGCCATTCCGGGACTCTGGACAAGGGCTGGACCCAACTCACGACTCTGGAAAAGGGCTGGACCCAAAACACGACTCTGGACAAGGGCTGGAGCCAACTCACGACTCTGGAAAAGGGCTGAAGCCAACTCACGACTCTGGACGAGGGCTGGACCCAACTCACAACTCTGGACAAGGGCTGGACCCAAAACGCGACTCTGGACAAGGGCTGGAGCCAACTCATGACTCTGGAAAAGGGCTGGACCCAACTCACGACTCTGGACAAGGGCTGGACCCAAAACATGACTCTGGACAAGGGCTGGAGCCAACTCACGACTCTGGAAAAGGGCTGGACCCAACTCACGACTCTGGACAAGGGCTGGACCCAAAACGTGACCCTGGACAAGGGCTGGAGCCAACTCACGACTCTGGACAAGGGCTGGACCCAAAACGCAACTCTGGACAAGGGCTGGAGCCAACTCACGACTCTGGAAAAGGGCTGGACCCAAAACGCGACTCTGGACAAGGGCTGGACCCAAAACGTGACTCTGGACAGGGGCTGGAGCCAACTCACGACTCTGGACAAGGGCTGGAGCCAACTCACGACTCTGGAAAAGGGCTGGACCCAAAACGCGACTCTGGACAAGGGCTGGAGCCAACTCACGACTCTGGAAAAGGGCTGAAGCCAACTCACGACTCTGGACAAGGGCTGGACCCAACTCACGACTCTGGACAAGGGCTGGACCCAACTCACGACTCTGGAAAAGGGCTGGACCCAACTCACAACTCTGGACAAGGGCTGGACCCAAAACGCGACTCTGGACAAGGGCTGGAGCCAACTCATGACTCTGGAAAAGGGCTGGACCCAACTCACGACTCTGGACAAGGGCTGGACCCAAAACGTGACTCTGGACAAGGGCTGGAGCCAACTCACGACTCTGGACAAGGGCTGGACCCAAAACGCAACTCTGGACAAGGGCTGGAGCCAACTCACGACTCTGGACAAGGGCTGGAGCCAACTCACGACTCTGGAAAAGGGCTGGACCCAAAACGCAACTCTGGACAAGGGCTGGAGCCAACTCACGACTCTGGAAAAGGGCTGAAGCCAACTCACGACTCTGGACAAGGGCTGGACCCAACTCACGACTCTGGACAAGGGCTGGACCAAAATAGCGACTCTGGACAAGGGCTGGACCCAACTCACGACTCTGGAAAAGGGCTGGACCCAACTCACGACTCTGGACAAGGGCTGGACGCAAAACGTGACTGTGGACAAGGGTTGGAGCCAACTTACGACTCTGGACAAGGGCTGGACCCAAAACGCGACTCTGGACAAGGGCTGGAGCCAACTCACGACTCTGGAAAAGGGCTGGACTCAACTCATGACTCTGGACAAGGGCTGGACCCAAAATGCGACTCTGGACAAGGGCTGGACTCAACTCACGACTCTGGACAAGGGCTGGACTCAACTCACGACTCTGGACAAGGGCTGGACTCAACTCACGACTCTGGACAAGGGCTGGACCCAACTCACGACTCTGGAAAAGGGCTGGACCCAACTCACGACTCTGGACAAGGGCTGGACCCAAAACGTGACTCTGGACAAGGGTTGGAGCCAACTTACGACTCTGGACAAGGGCTGGACCCAAAACGCGACTCTGGACAAGGGCTGGAGCCAACTCACGACTCTGGAAAAGGGCTGGACCCAACTCATGACTCTGGACAAGGGCTGGACCCAAAACGCGACTCTGGACAAGGGCTGGACCCAACTCACGACTCTGGACAAGGGCTGGACTCAACTCACGACTCTGGACAAGGGCTGGACCCAAAACGTGACTCTGGACAAGGGTTGGAGCCAACTCACGGCTCTGGAAAAGGGCTGGACCCAAGTCACGACTCTGGACAAGGGCTGGACCCAAAACGCGACTCTGGACAAGGGCTGGACCCAACTCACTACTCTGGACAAGGGCTGGACTCAACTCACGACTCTGGACAAGGGCTGGAGCCAACTCATGACTCTGGACAAGGCTGGACCCAAATCACGACTCTGGACAAGGGCTGGAGCAAACTCGCGACTCTGGACAAGGGCTGGAGCCAACTCACGACTCTGGATAAGGGCTGGAGCCAACTCACGACTCTGGACAGGGCTGGACCCAAATCACGACTCTGGACAAGGGCTGGAGCCAACTCATGACTCTGGACAAGGGCTGGACCCAACTCACTACTCTGGACAAGGGCTGGAGCCAACTCACGACTCTGAACAAGGGCTGGACCCAACTCACGACTCTGAACAAGGGCTGGAGCAAACTCACGACTCTGAACAAGGGCTGGACCCAACTCACGACTCTGAACAAGGGCTGGACCCAACTCACGACTCTGAACAAGGGCTGGAGCCAACTCACGACTCTGGACAGGACTGGAGCCAACTCACGACTCTGGACAGGACTGGAGCCAACTCACGACTCTGGACAGGACTGGAGCCAACTCATGACTCTGGACAGGGCTGGACCCAACTCACGACTCTGGACAGGACTGGAGCCAACTCCCGACTCTGGACAGGACTGGAGCCAACTCCCGACTCTGGACAGGACTGGAGCCAACTCATGACTCTGGACAGGGCTGGACCCAACTCCCGACTCTGGACAAGGAGCTGTAGTCATATCTGGATGATAGTCAGGGGCTGAAAATTATGTGTCAGCAGCCCAAACACACAAAATTACGCAGATCCCATTATGCAGATCTCTGCGCTTTCTATAAACTCAGGTATGGCCGCCATCTTGGCTGATTACTCTTGCATGGTGGTCATGGCATGAAAAGACAGGCGTGGCGGTGGCCATCTTTGCTAAGAGTTCAGGCGTGGATGCGGTCGAGGCTAATGCTTAGGTGTGGCTTCAGCCTTCTTGGCTAAAGGCTCTGGACTGTCGGCCATGATGGCTGGGGAAGTGCCGCGTTCCTCCTCTGCAACTCCCCCAATAAAAGCAGAACCACTCAGATACTGTAAGATTAAACAAACTCTGTAAATTAATAACTTGACTGTTTTTTTATATAGTAAATGACAAATTACAGTAATTAATTTGTAATAAAAAAAATTTTTTTTTTAATTATAAAAATTTAAACAGGAAGGAAAATTACTGTATGATTTATGGGTTTGTGTGTTTGTGTGTGTCTATGTGTGTGTGTGCGTGTGTGGAGGCTCATGTAAACAGGCCAGTGTGTTGTTAACCAGCTGTGCAGCCGCTCACAGTAGGAGATGAATGTGCGACGGATGTTCTGCTTTAATATGCAGGAGACGCTGCCCTGATCTTTGCATTGCTGCAGTCACACACACCGTTATAGAGCTGAGTTTATAATGACGCCGGTTTACACACTCCAGACAATCACATCAGCCTCCCGTCGGCAGAATATGACACACTTTTAAAACATGCTTCTCATTTTTGTTCTCAGATCAATTCTGATTTAAAGCCACCATGAAATCAAAATTGAAAATTCTTGGACAATTAAAAAAATAATAATTGCATTGTTTATTGTTTATTAGTCTTTATTGTAAATTATTTATCGGTGTACATCATTTATTGTGTTAATAATCTTGAGTCAGAATAACTTAATCTCTTCTCTGATGATGAGGGCGGAGCCACCTGTCACTCACATGAGATCAGCCAATAGCAAAACCACAACCATCCAATCGATTCCCCACAGACACAATCAAGCCCCGCCCCTACATTTGTTCTTGTTTGCTAAGCGTTGTCACAACAGGGAAGAAAAGACAAGAGCAATGTCGCCTTCATGCCGACTTTAATAAATCTTCCATAGATCAGCATTCGAGAATAAAGGCTGGTTGCTGGTAATTATTGTGTGTTCGGTCCAGTGCAATAGTAAATGTGTGTGTGTGTGTGTGTGTGTGTGTGTGTGTGTGATGGCGTTGAGCTGTTTTTAACTCTCACATGCTGAAGTTGATTGTATGAGATTGTATTTTTAAAACCACAAGCTGAAGATTTGTGCACAAATGAAGAAACGGCGGCTCTGCTGGGGAATCATTCTCATCTCTGAAATCCCACAGCTATATTTCACATGAAAGAGTACAAGACTCTGATATTTTAAAGCTGCTTCTCTCATTTATTTTATTAGCTTTTAATGAACGTAATTAGACGGCAAGTAATTAAATGTAATCGTGCTCGCGACATCCTCCCCCATCGCTGCAAATTGGCCCGAACAACATGTGTGGTATGAGCAAATTTGGTGGATTAATTGGGGATAGATAATATTTTTGGATTGTGTTTCACACTAAATGGCCGCGCGCCGAAACAAAGAGCGCGGCTCAAGCTCATTAATCTCTGTCAAGGGGAAGCTCGAGTGCGATTTGCATGAGTGAAGTAGCGGCGCATGCTGTCGAGCGGCCCGTGTGGAGCCTTTGAGTCCCGCGTCAATCAGGGCCGCGGCTCCCGGCTCCCGGTTCCCGGTTCCCGACCGCCTGACGGACCGCAGGAAAGCGCTAATTACTCTCACGCCATTCCAGAGGAAGCAGAAAAACCTCCACGACGTGTTCTGAAAGGCTCGCGGTGTAAACACAATGCACGCTGGATTTACGCGCCATTTCATTTCTCAGGCTGTGCATTCGATTCAGAAAAGGTGCATGTCTGATTTTTAATTATCAATTGAGGAATTAAACGATAGCATTTCTGTCTATCAATCATTAGTAAGTGAGAGCACACTGTGTGTGTGTGTGTGTGTATGTGTGTGTGTGTGTGCTCTATTTTAAGCAATCATTGCTAATATCCTGGAGGCATTTTTCTCATTATCAAATATAGTTTGATGTCTTTGTTTGGTGATGATTAACGAGCGCAGTGTTAGTGTGTGTGGATGTGCTGGTCTTTTCTCAGGATCTGTTTTAACTCTCATTTTAAGTTCAGTGGGCTAAATGACTTTAGAATAGCACGTTTTATTATGGCTATCAGTGCCTATGCCAACATTAATGCAGAAGTTATATAACCAGTATATTATGTAAGTTACTCTGAAAGGTAATTATGTATTAATTAGCCTGCATTTTTCAATCGCCAGGTATATCTCCATTTTTAAGAAAATACTGTCAGACTAGGCCAGAATACATTGAACTGTTCTGTTTTCTACACACACACACACACACACACACACACACACACACACACACACACACACACACACACACACACACACACACACACACACTGCCCCTAAACCTACCCATCAGGAAATATTCTGCATTCTTACATTTAAAAAAAAAAACATAATTTAGTATGATTATGAATTTATTTACATTGTGGGGATCGTTGGCTGGTGATCTCAGGTTTATATGTCCCCACAATGTAATATAAACAAATACACACACACACACACACACACACACACACACACACACACACACACACACACACACACACACACACACACACACACACACACACACAGTTCAAATAAGTAAACAAAACTATTTTCTTGATTTATAATGGTCTTGATTTTGATTAAGGAATATTTTGTTGTAATTTATTGTAATAATTAACCAAAACATAGTTGTGTACTGGATAATATTTTGTACTATTGTTTGTATAGCCTACACTGTAAAAAAAAAATGTTGATTTTTGTTGGTTTAACTTAAAAAAGTAAGTAACCTGGTTGCCTTAAAATGTTGTGTTTATTGAACTTAAAAATTTGAGTTGATACAATGAAGGAAATTTGTTCAATAAATAGAAACTCAAAATATTTTGGTATCTGAACCACATAAAAAATGTGATAAATCATGAAAATAGCACAATTTGGCATGTTTCACTGCATCATCAGAAATAAAACACACACAATTACCCAATATGCTTACAAAATCTTTTAATAATATTTTAATAAAGGTTGTCGAATCTCCAAAAATGTTCATTGTATTAACTCAAATTTTTAATTTCAATGAACTTAAAATTTTAAGGCAACCAGGTAACTTATTTTCTAAATAATTTTTTACAGTGTACGGTTAATTTGACATAGGCTTAATTGCATCCAAAATAACATTTTGTGTTTTCATAATAGGCCTATATTTTTGGAATATAATATAATATTATAATATAATATTTGAATACACACACACAAATGAAAGAACCCTGTCTGTGTGCAAATAAAATAAAGGAATTGCAAAATTATGTGAATTATTCTTATTTGAATGAATGTTGCAATCGTCCCTCTTACTGAGTGTGGTATATTGTCATATGTATTCTTTTTTCTCATGCATGTGTTCCCACTATTGTAATTAATTTCTGTGTAAAGTGCTTTGAATTGCCATTGGGTATGATTATGAAATGTGCTGTACAAATAAACTTGCCGTGCCTATATTGCTGACAGTTTTGTGTTTAATGTAGGCTGTTCAAATGTTGTTTTTCAGTGATCTCTGCAGAAAGTGTTGCACCCGTCCCACTCTGCCCTGAATGAACCTGGGGTGGGACGGGAATATGCTCGTGTAATTGTCGCTTTGTAGCTTGGAAGTGTGTGCCATTGAAAACCCATGATATTCGTGACACGGCGCGCAAACAAACAGCCAAACATCAGCCGACGGAAGATTCGGGGCATTGTATCTTCCTAATGACATTATCCAGTCAAATCTAAAGCAGAGAAAAATGGCAGATGCGAGCCGAGGCATTGTGCGGCGTCTCATTTAAACACACTCTGAGAGCGAGGCAGACAGAGAGAGAGGCAGACGGGTGGCTAAATGAAAGGTTATGCTTTGCCCTGTGTTTGTATTGTCAATAACTGGAGAAGGCTGTCAAGAAAGTGCAGAGATAAAGGTCAATAACTCTGACAAATGTGTTTGTGTTTGAACAGATAGCAGCCGACGCCACACAAACAGTGCTATTCTATCAC
>NC_090181.1:47806506-47834006 GCF_024679245.1 Pseudorasbora parva
AGTTGTTTCCATCGATGCGCTCTCTGATCGATTATTAATGTGCAGTGTGTGTTTTTAGGCTCTTCTTTAGCGCTGTGTTTTTGTGCGGGGGTTAAACGGCTCGGCTGACAGTCCTGTCCGGTTCTTCATGTCAAATGACCAATTAAGGCCTGAGGACGGCAGGCCTCACGGGACACGATCCACCCTGAGCTCTATCACTCACACGCAAACTCATTCATTAGCCATTTACCAGCCCTATCATTATTCATTACACACACACACACACACACACACACACACACACACACACACACACACACACACACACACACACACACACACACACACACTCTCACACACGCACGCACACACACACACACACAGCATACACACACACACACACACACACACACACACACACACACACACACACACACACTGATGCACTTTTTTGAAACGACTGTTCAGTCTTAAACACAAAACCGGGATCAGGAATATTTTTTGTTTCCTTTAAGACTCTTTCAGTGAATCATTGCTTTAAAAAAATAAAGATTCCATGCAAACAATTATAATGCAAAACAATATCAGTCTTTCAATCCCTGCCGTTCATCACTGCACACACACTGAACGTCATTCTGGGCTTCACTCATAACCCCCGACACACAGTGTGTGTGAGAGGCTTCTCATGTAAATGTGTGTGTGTGTGTGTGTGTGTGTGTGTGTGTGTGTGTGTGTGTGTGTGTAGATCAGTGCTTGACCTCTGACCTCACACCGGCTGGTTAAAGAGAGTGTTAGAGATGCTGTTTGCTCAGACTTTCATATTCCTGTCCCACACAACGATCAGTGTTACACTAAAAAAGCCATGTGGAATAAAAACACAATAATAACACAATAATAACTAAATAATAACTCAATAATAACACAATCATAACACAATAATAACACAATCATAACACAATCATAACACAATAATAACACAATAATAACTGACTAATAACACAATAATAGCTCACTAATAACCCAATAATAACACAATAATAACTCAATAATAACACAATAATAACACAATAATAACTCAATAATAACACAATAATAACACAATAATAACACAATAATAACTCAATAATAACACAATAATAACACAATAATAACTCAATAATAACACAATAATAACACAATAATAACACAATAATAACTCAATAATAACTCAATAATAACACAATAATAACTCAATAATAACACAATAATAACACAATAATAACACAATAATAACTCAATAATAACACAATAATAACTCAATAATAACACAATAATAACACAATAATAACTAAATAATAACACAATAATAACTAAATAATAACACAATAATAACACAATAATAACACAATAATAACTAAATAATAACTCAATAATAACTCAATAATAACACAATCATAACACAATCATAACACAATAATAACACAATAATAACTGACTAATAACACAATAATAACTCAACAATAACACAATAATAACTCAATAATAACTCAACAATAATAACACAATAATAAATCAACAATAACACAATCATAACACAATAATAACTCAATCATAACACAATAATAACACAATAAAAACACAATAATAACACAATAATAACACAATAATAACTCAATAATAACACAATAATAACTCAATAATAACACAATAACAACACAATAATAACTCAATAATAACACAATAATAACTCAATAATAACTCAATAATAACACAATAATAACACAATAATAACTCAATAATAACACAATAATAACTCAATAATAGCTCAATAATAACACAATAATAACTCAATAATAACTCAACAATAACACAATAATAACTCAATAATAACTCAATAATAACACAATAATAACTCAACAATAACACAATAACACAATAATAACTCAATAATAACACAATAATAACACAATAATAACTCAATAATAACACAATAATAACTCAATAATAACTCAATAATAACACAATAATAACACAATAATAACTCAATGATACCTCAAGAATAACACAATAATAACTCAATAATAACTCAATAATAACACAACAATAACACAATAATAACTCAATAATAACTCAACAATAATAACACAATAATAAATCAACAATAACTCAACAATAATAACACAATAATAACTCAATCATAACACAATAATAACTCAACAATAATAACACAATAATAACTCAACAATAACACAATAATACAATAATAACTCAGTCATAACACAATAATAACTCAATAATAACTCAATAATACCTCAAGAATAACACAATAATAACTCAATAATAACTCAATAATAACTCAACAATAACACAATAATAACTCAATAATAACTCAATAATAACACAATAATAACACAATAATAACTCAATCATAACACAATAATAACTCAACAATAATAACACAATAATAACTCAACAATAACACAATAATACAATAATAACTCAGTCATAACACAATAATGACTCAATAATAACTCAATAATACCTCAAGAATAACACAATAATAACTCAATAATAACTCAATAATAACTCAATAATAACACAATAATAACTCAATAATACCTCAAGAATAACACAATAATAACTCAATAATAATAACACAATAATAACTCAATAACAACTCAATAATAACTCAATAATAACACAATAATAACTCAATAATAACTCAAGAATAACACAATAATAACTCAATAATAACTCAATAATAACTAAATAATAACACAATAATAACACAATAATAACACAATAATAACTCAACAATAATAACACAATAATAAATCAACAATAACTCAACAATAATAACACAATAATAACTCAATAATAACACAATAATAACTCAATAATACCTCAAGAATAACACAATAATAACTCAATAATAATAACACAATAATAACTCAATAATAACTCAATAATAACTCAATAATAACACAATAATAACTCAATAATAACTCAAGAATAACACAATAATAACTCAATAATAACTCAATAATAACTAAATAATAACACAATAATAACACAATAATAACACAATAATAACTCAACAATAATAACACAATAATAAATCAACAATAACTCAACAATAATAACACAATAATAACTCAATCATAACACAATAATAACTCAACAATAATAACACAATAATAACTCAACAATAACACAATAATACAATAATAACTCAGTCATAACACAATAATGACTCAATAATAACTCAATAATACCTCAAGAATAACACAATAATAACTCAATAATAACTCAATAATAACTCAATAATAACACAATAATAACTCAATAATAACACAATAATAAATCAACAATAACACAATAATAACTCAATAATAACACAATAATAACTCAATAATAACACAATAATAACTCAATAATAACTCAGTCATAACACAATAATGACTCAATAATAACTCAATAATACCTCAAGAATAACACAATAATAACTCAATAATAACTCAATAATAACTCAATAATAACACAATAATAACACAATAATAACTCAATCATAACACAATAATAACTCAACAATAATAACACAATAATAACTCAACAATAACACAATAATACAATAATAACTCAGTCATAACACAATAATGACTCAATAATAACTCAATAATACCTCAAGAATAACACAATAATAACTCAATAATAACTCAATAATAACTCAATAATAACACAATAATAACTCAATAATACCTCAAGAATAACACAATAATAACTCAATAATAACTCAATAATAACTCAATAATAACACAACAATAACACAATAATAACTCAATAATAACTCAACAATAATAACACAATAATAAATCAACAATAACTCAACAATAATAACACAATAATAACTCAATCATAACACAATAATAACTCAACAATAATAACACAATAATAACTCAACAATAACACAATAATACAATAATAACTCAGTCATAACACAATAATGACTCAATAATAACTCAATAATACCTCAAGAATAACACAATAATAACTCAATAATAACTCAATAATAACTCAACAATAACACAATAATAACTCAATAATAACTCAGTCATAACACAATAATAACTCAATAATAACACAATAATAAATCAACAATAACACAATAATAACTCAACAATAACACAATAATACAATAATAACTCAGTCATAACACAATAATGACTCAATAATAACTCAATAATACCTCAAGAATAACACAATAATAACTCAATAATAACTCAATAATAACTCAACAATAACACAACAATAATAACACAATAATAACTCAATAATAACTCAACAATAATAACACAATAATAAATCAACAATAACACAATCATAACACAATAATAACTCAATCATAACACAATAATAACACAATAAAAACACAATAATAACACAATAATAACTGACTATATATATATATATATATATATATATATATATATATATATATATATATATATTATGTTTTTGAAAGAGTCTCTTCTGTTCTTCAAGACTAAAGAAATTATGCAAAAACGTATGAAATATTGCTCCGGTGTAACTCATCAGTTCTCTGTGTGAATATATAGTAAAGTGTGATTTTTTCCTGAATTTATCATCATATCTCCAGTCATGACCCTTCACTAATCATTCTCATATGAGGATGTGATTATTAATCATATTTTTGTGGAAACGGTGATGCATTTTATTTTTCAGGATACTTTGATGACCAGAAATTTCCAAAGAACAGCGTTTCTTAGAGATGTAATCTTTTGTAACATTATAAATGTCTTCTTTTGATCAGTTTAATGCGTCCTTGATGAATAAAATTATTAATTTCATGTCTAAATCTTTTGAATGGTGTTGTATTTATAATGCTGTCATGTCTTCTGCGGACTACATCAATCGTGTTTTTATTAAACCTCTGTAATTTCTGCTCTTCTGTTGACGGTGTCCAGATATGAAGCTAATTGTAAAATGAATTGTTCTGTCACTCATATATATAAATGCTTTATTTTGATAGTCTATAGGACATTATTTGCATTTCATTATCAGAACTCAATATTGAGTTTAATGAGCAATGTGATTGATAAACACATGACGCATAAACGCATGAATGTCATGTAGTCAAATCAAGTTTATTTTTCTAGTGTTTTTTATAATATATATATATATATATATATATATATATATATATATATATATATATTAAAAAAGAATGCATTTCATAAGTCCAGTGTTGATTGAGTTCTGCTGTAAAGATCATTAATTATTAAATTAGTTCATTTCATTTGTTCTGTTTGTGATGTTTGATGCTTAAACAGAGGACAGAGAGTATGGATCTTAAACAGACCCTGTGTAAAAATATCCTCTCATCCGTCCACAAATAGTTCCTGCATTTCATCTTTCGAAGGCTAGAAGTGATTTTTCCACACAATGGGAAGCACATCTAAATTTAGGGATGAATGGTTTATTTTTCCGATTGTAGAGAGAAATGCAGGTTGACGAGATCTAGAAGGACGTCTCTCTTCATGTCAGATCTGCTGGAAATCAAACTCAGTCTAAAAATACTCCGGTCTGACCGCGTGTGCTAATCGTGTGTGTGATAATAAACACACACACACACACACACACACACACACACACACGCACGCACGCACGCGCGCACGCACGCACGCACGCACGCACGCACTCAAACACACACACACACACACACACGCACACACACACACACACACACACACACACACACACACACACACACACACACACACACACACACACACACACACTCAAACACACACACACACACACACACACACACACACACACACACACACACACACGCACACACACACACACACACACACACGCACGCACGCGCGCACTCAAACACACACACACACACACACACACACACACACACACACACACACACACACACACACACACACACACACACACACACACACACACACACACACACACACACTAAACTCTCACAGTTGTGCACAAGAGTGTAAATCTGATTATTTCAGTCGGTCTGGTGATACAGTGAGCATTGATTTCAAATGTGTGATGATTTTTTTGCTGATTTTTTGAACAGTGGGCTTTAATTTGCTGAAAATGAACACCTTCACTTCCACTGCAGTGTTTCAGAGGCTCGCTTTACCAACAAGAGTGCATATAAAGCCTGCTGAATCAGATTCAACATGCAATGTATAAGGCCTCAAAATTATCAATAAATTCTAAACAATCCAATGTTGGGTCAAATATGGACTAACCCAGCGATTGGGTTGTCTTAAGCAAATATTTAACCCAACCGGGACAACCCAATCGCTGGGTTAGTCTATATTTGACCCAACATTGGGTTAAAACAACCCAGCATTTTTCAGAGTGTATGATTAAAACTTTGTGATCTTTAAAATTGCGTTGATTTAAATTACAACCGATCATAATTTCCTCTTCTTTTTGTCAATATAAGCATCTCCACCAAAATGCATATATTTTGGCATAAAACTGAACGGTTCCCCCTCTATATATAGAAATTTTAATATATAGAAAGTTTAAGCATTTCCATAAAAATTTTTTAAAAAAAAGATTCATTCTATCGATTATTTCATGTTGGACATTACAGGGTAAATAATTAAAAAAGGGTCCCACTTTATATCAAGTAGCCTTAACTACTATGTACTAATATTAAAAAATGGTGAAAAAAGGACCATATTACCCCCTTATTAGTGTCTTTAGGATGGCTACCAATTCTAGGATACAGTATACCATTTTACTATATGTTTTTAAAGCACTGCATGGAACAGCGCCTGAATATTTAGTTGCAGTATAAGGCTAAGATCAGCAAACAGTTTCTTTTAACTGTTCCTCGAGCACGTCTCAAAATGAAAGGTGATCGTGCTTTCTCTGTCGCCGGTCCCACTGTAAAAAATCCAACTTATGTTTTTGTATGACACATTCAGCTTTTAAAGTTTATTCATCTATTTAACATGAAAAAGTTCAGATAACTCAAACAAAGTTTGTACAACTAAATGACCCTAAGCTAAGAAAACTCAAAAATGTTCTGCAGCTGGTAGCCTTAAAAATGTAAAGGGGGGGTGAAACGCTCAGTGTCAGTCAGTCTCATGTCAATCTTGAGTACCTATAGAGTAGCATTGCATCCTTCATATCTCCAAATAGTCTTTAGTTTTATTATATTTATAAAAGAAATATGGGCTGTACCGAGTCTTTCCGGAAAAAAAAGAGCGGCTGGAGGCGTATCGAGTGGGCGGAGCTAAAGAATGACAAGGCGTATCGTGTGGGCGGAGCAAAAGAATGACAAGGCGTATCGAGTGGGCGGAGCTAAAGAATGACAAGGCGTATCGAGTGGGCGGAGCTAAAGAATGACAAGGCGTATCGTGTGGGCGGAGCTAAAGAATGACGAGGCGTA
Organism: Pseudorasbora parva; assembly: GCF_024679245.1. Taxonomy (NCBI): domain Eukaryota; kingdom Metazoa; phylum Chordata; class Actinopteri; order Cypriniformes; family Gobionidae; genus Pseudorasbora; species Pseudorasbora parva. The sequence goes on from NC_090181.1 coordinate 47,813,933, forward strand.
TCGTGTGGGCGGAGCTAAAGAATGACGAGGCGTATCGTGTGGGCGGAGCTAAAGAATGATGAGGCGTATCGAGTGGACGGAGCTAAAGAATGACGAGGCGTATCGTGTGGGCGGAGCTAAAGAATGATGAGGCGTATCGAGTGGACGGAGCTAAAGAATGACGAGGCGTATCGTGTGAGCAGAGCTAAAGAATGACGAGGCGTATCGTGTGGGCGGAGCTAAAGAATGACGAGGCGTATCGTGTGGGCGGAGCTAAAGAATGATGAGGCGTATCGAGTGGACGGAGCTAAAGAATGACGAGGCGTATCGAGTGGACGGAGCTAAAGAATGACAAGGCGTATCGTGTGGGCGGAGCTAAAGAATGACGAGCGCACCCAAAGCGGTGACGTCCTCAAGCGTGGAGAAGCCCATCGCTATCTCAGCTAATACAGATATGATCCAGAATCAGATCCGGAGGCTGAAATAAACTGAACAGGAGAAGCAGCAGCAGCAGGACGTCCGTCTCTGTGGTATGGACTGTATTTAGTGGCCTGTCAACATTTGTGTGTGTTTACTCGCAGTTTATGAGGACATGATTCGGTTTATGGACTATTGTATGCGACTAAACCTTAGCAGTAGCAAGCAGAACGGTTTAGCACGTCAGACTAGTGTAACGTTATACAGAGAACAGCAATGGAGTCCGTTAGCGCATTTGAATGACGAAGCACGCGATCGTGTCGTTTACTGATGTTTGCTCACGCGACGATAGCCGACAGCACAGACATCTGAAGCAGTTTAACTCACCGGCTGCTTCCAAAGCAGGACCGAACCTTTATCGCTGGGACCGCTCCGTCAGAAACACACTTCTTTGGTATGATTTGGTGAAGTCCTGACAGCAGTGACCGTGGAGATCCACTTTGAGACGCGACTGAAGCGATGTTGTGAAGCTTCCCGTCATTTCTGCGTTCAAATCGGTTCAGATGCAGCGCTGCCTTCCCAGAATGCTGTGCTGAAGCGTTGAAGTCGCTCGACGTCACCCATAGGAATAAAGTGGAGCGCGGCGCGGACTATAACGACAGAAGTGTTCACGGACGACTGGATCTGCAGCTGAGAGTGTGTATGGGCGTGCGTTTCCTCTCTCGCTCTAGTCACGCACACACACCCTACCGGGAGAAAAGCCCGTACGGCCCATACAAGGACCTTCCGCTCTATTAACGTCAAGCCGACCCATACTCGAAAAAAACTCTCCGAAACTTGTGAGAAACCGGAAGGAGTATTTTTGACACAGAAATACTCCATCAAACGTCCAACATTAGTGTTTGAAACTTTGTCTGTGTTTAGGATGGGAATCCAAGTCTTTAACAGAGGAGAGCTCAGTATGCAGGAAACAGCATTTCACCGCCTCTTTAATAAATAGAAACTCAAAATATTATTGTATCTGAACCACAAAAAAAATGTGATAAATCATGAAAATAGCACAATTTGGCTGCGTCATCAGAAATAAAAAACACAATTACCCAATATGCTGACAAAAGCTTTAATAATATTTTAATAAAGGTTGTTGAATCTCAAAAAATGTTCATCGTATGAACTCAAAATTTTAAGGCAACCAGGTTACTTTTTTTCTAAATATTTTTTTACAGTGTATACTCTTTTTCGTTTTAGTACATCAGTACATGGATGTTTTGTATTTGTCTTGTTGTTTTGTTGGTTTCTTTTTAACTGCGATGTACAGCACTCTGGAGCTACAGTGGTAGTCTGTAAGGTGCTAGATAAATAAATGAAGAAACGAATGTGTGAAAATTAAGTATGATGTACTTATTGTGTTCATATTGTATTTCAAAACACCTTTAGGATAAGGGTAGAGTTAGGGTCAGGTGTGGTGATGTGGGTCAGTTTAAGGGTAGAGTTAGGGTCAGGTGTGGTGATGTGGGTCAGTTTAAGGGTAGAGTTAGGGACAGGTGTGGTGGTGTGGGTCAGTTTAAGGGTAGAGTTAGGGTCAGGTGTGGTGGTGTGGGTCAGTTTAAGGGTAGAGTTAGGGTCAGGTGTGGTGATGTGGGTCAGTTTAAGGGTAGAGTTAGGGTCAGGTGTGGTGATGTGGGTCAGTTTAAGGGTAGAGTTAGGGTCAGGTGTGGTGGTGTGGGTCAGTTTAAGGGTAGAGTTAGGGTCAGGTGTGGTGGTGTGGGTCAGTTTAAGGGTAGAGTTAGGGTCAGGTGTGGTGGTGTGGGTCAGTTTAAGGGTAGAGTTAGGGTCAGGTGTGGTGGTGTGGGCCAGTTTAAGGGTAGAGTTAGGGTCAGGTGTGGTGGTGTGGGTCAGTTTAAGGGTAGAGTTAGGGTCAGGTGTGATGGTGTGGGTCAGTTTAAGGGTAGAGTTAGGGTCAGGTGTGGTGGTGTGGGTCAGTTTAAGGGTAGAGTTAGGGTCAGGTGTGGTGGTGTGGGTCAGTTTAAGGGTAGAGTTAGGGTCAGGTGTGGTGGTGTGGGCCCGTTTAAGGGTAGAGTTAGGGTCAGGTGTGGTGGTGTGGGTCAGTTTAAGGGTAGAGTTAGGGTCAGGTGTGATGGTGTGGGCCAGTTTAAGGGTAGAGTTAGGGTCAGGTGTGGTGGTGTGGGTCAGTTTAAGGGTAGAGTTAGGGTCAGGTGTGATGGTGTGGGTCAGTTTAAGGGTAGAGTTAGGGTCAGGTGTGGTGGTGTGGGTCAGTTTAAGGGTAGAGTTAGGGTCAGGTGTGATGGTGTGGGTCAGTTTAAGGGTAGAGTTAGGGTCAGGTGTGGTGGTGTGGGTCAGTTTAAGGGTAGGGTTAGGGTCAGGTGTGGTGATGTGGGTCAGTTTAGGGGAAGAGTTAGGGTCAGGTGTGGTGGTGTGGGCCCGTTTAAGGGTAGAGTTAGGGTCAGATGTGATGGTGTGGGTCAGTTTAAGGGTAGAGTTAGGGTCAGGTGTGGTGATGTGGGTCAGTTTAAGGGTAGAGTTAGGGTCAGGTGTGGTGGTGTGGGTCAGTTTAAGGGTAGAGTTAGGGTCAGGTGTGGTGATGTGGGTCAGTTTAAGGGTAGAGTTAGGGACAGGTGTGGTGATGTGGGTCAGTTTAAGGGAAGAGTTAGGGTCAGGTGTGGTGATGTGGGTCAGTTTAAGGGAAGAGTTAGGGTCAGGTGTGGTGATGTGGGTCAGTTTAAGGGTAGAGTTAGGGTCAGGTGTGGTGGTGTGGGCCAGTTTAAGGGTAGAGTTAGGGTCAGGTGTGGTGGTGTGGGTCAGTTTAAGGGTAGAGTTAGGGTCAGGTGTGATGGTGTGGGTCAGTTTAAGGGTAGAGTTAGGGTCAGGTGTGGTGGTGTGGGTCAGTTTAAGGGTAGAGTTAGGGTCAGGTGTGGTGGTGTGGGTCAGTTTAAGGGTAGAGTTAGGGTCAGGTGTGGTGGTGTGGGCCCGTTTAAGGGTAGAGTTAGGGTCAGGTGTGGTGATGTGGGTCAGTTTAAGGGTAGAGTTAGGGTCAGGTGTGGTGGTGTGGGCCCGTTTAAGGGTAGAGTTAGGGTCAGATGTGATGGTGTGGGTCAGATTAAGGGTAGAGTTAGGGTCAGGTGTGGTGATGTGGGTCAGTTTAAGGGTAGAGTTAGGGTCAGGTGTGGTGGTGTGGGTCAGTTTAAGGGTAGAGTTAGGGTCAGGTGTGGTGATGTGGGTCAGTTTAAGGGTAGAGTTAGGGACAGGTGTGGTGGTGTGGGTCAGTTTAAGGGTAGAGTTAGGGACAGGTGTGGTGGTGTGGGTCAGTTTAAGTGTAGAGTTAGGGTCAGGTGTGGTGATGTGGGTCAGTTTAAGGGTAGAGTTAGGGACAGGTGTGGTGGTGTGGGTCAGTTTAAGGGTAGAGTTAGGGTCAGGTGTGGTGGTGTGGGTCAGTTTAAGGGTAGAGTTAGTGATAGGTGTGGTGGTGTGTGTAAGTTTAAGGTTAGAGTTAGGGTCAGGTGTGGTGGTGTGGGTCAGTTTAAGGGTAGAGTTAGGGTCAGGTGTGGTGATGTGGGTCAGTTTAAGGGTAGAGTTAGGGTCAGGTGTGGTGGTGTGGGCCCGTTTAAGGGTAGAGTTAGGGTCAGGTGTGATGGTGTGGGTCAGTTTAAGGGTAGAATTAGGGTCAGGTGTGGTGATGTGGGTCAGTTTAAGGGTAGAGTTAGGGTCAGGTGTGGTGGTGTGGGTCAGTTTAAGGGTAGAGTTAGGGTCAGGTGTGGTGATGTGGGTCAGTTTAAGGGTAGAGTTAGGGACAGGTGTGGTGGTGTGGGTCAGTTTAAGGGTAGAGTTAGGGACAGGTGTGGTGGTGTGGGTCAGTTTAAGGGTAGAGTTAGGGTCAGGTGTGATGGTGTGGGTCAGTTTAAGGGTAGAGTTAGGGTCAGGTGTGGTGGTGTGGGTCAGTTTAAGGGTAGAGTTAGGGTCAGGTGTGGTGGTGTGGGTCAGTTTAAGGGTAGAGTTAGGGTCAGGTGTGGTGATGTGGGTCAGTTTAAGGGTAGAGTTAGGGTCAGGTGTGGTGGTGTGGGTCAGTTTAAGGGTAGAGTTAGGGTCAGGTGTGGTGGTGTGGGTCAGTTTAAGGGTAGAGTTACGGTCAGGTGTGATGGTGTGGGTCAGTTTAAGGGTAGAGTTAGGGTCAGGTGTGGTGGTGTGGGTCAGTTTAAGGGTAGTGTTAGGGTCAGGTGTGGTGGTGTGGGTCAGTTTAAGGGTAGAGTTAGGGTCAGGTGTGGTGGTGTGGGTCAGTGCAAGGGTAGAGTTAGGGTCAGGTGTGGTGGTGTGGGTCAGTTTAAGGGTAGAGTTAGGGTCAGGTGTGGTGGTGTGGGCCTGTTTAAGGGTAGAGTTAGGGTCAGGTGTGATGGTGTGGGTCAGTTTAAGGGTAGAGTTAGGGTCAGGTGTGGTGATGTGGGTCAGTTTAAGGGTAGAGTTAGGGACAGGTGTGGTGGTGTGGGTCAGTTTAAGGGTAGAGTTAGGGTCAGGTGTGGTGGTGTGGGTCAGTTTAAGGGTAGAGTTAGGGTCAGGTGTGGTGGTGTGGGTCAGTTTAAGGGTAGAGTTAGGGACAGGTGTGGTGGTGTGGGTCAGTTTTAGGGTAGAGTTAGGGTCAGGTGTGGTGGTGTGGGTCAGTTTAAGGGTAGAGTTAGGGACAGGTGTGGTGGTGTGGGTCAGTTTAAGGGTAGAGTTAGGGACAGGTGTGGTGGTGTGGGTCAGTTTAAGGGTAGAGTTATGGACAGGTGTGGTGGTGTGGGTCAGTTTAAGGGTAGAGTTAGGGTCAGGTGTGGTGGTGTGGGTCAGTTTAAGGGTAGAGTTAGGGTCAGGTGTGGTGGTGTGGGTCAGTTTAAGGGTAAAGTTAGGGTCAGGTGTGGTGGTGTGGGTCAGTTTAAGGGTAGAGTTAGGGTCAGGTGTGGTGGTGTGGGTCAGTTTTAGGGTAGAGTTAGGGACAGGTATGGTGGTGTGGGTCAGTTTAAGGGTAGAGTTAGGGACAGGTGTGGTGGTGTGGGTCAGTTTAAGGGTAGAGTTAGGGTCAGGTGTGGTGGTGTGGGTCAGTTTAAGGGTAAAGTTAGGGTCAGGTGTGGTGGTGTGGGTCAGTTTAAGGGTAGGGTTAGGTTCAGGTGTGGTGGTGTGGGTCAGTTTTAGGGTAGAGTTAGGGTCAGGTGTGGTGGTGTGGGTCAGTTTAAGGGTAGAGTTAGGGTCAGGTGTGGTGGTGTGGGTCAGTTTAAGGGTAGAGTTAGGGTCAGGTGTGGTGGTGTGGGTCAGTTTAAGGGTAGAGTTAGGGTCAGGTGTGGTGGTGTGGGTCAGTTTAAGGGTAGAGTTAGGGACAGGTGTGGTGGTGTGGGTCAGTTTAAGGGTAGAGTTAGGGTCAGGTGTGGTGGTGTGGGTCAGTTTAAGGGTAGAGTTAGGGTCAGGTGTGGTGGTGGGGGTCAGTTTAAGGGTAGAGTTAGGGTCAGGTGTGGTGGTGTGGGTCAGTTTAAGGGTAGAGTTAGGGTCAGGTGTGGTGGTGTGGGTCAGTTTAAGGGTAGAGTTAGGGTCAGGTGTGGTGGTGTGGGTCAGTTTAATGGTAGAGTTAGGGTCAGGTGTGGTGGTGTGGGTCAGTTTAAGGGTAGAGTTATGGGTATGAGAAGTGCCAAAAGTGTAATTACAACTGTAAATTAATTACAGACATAATTACAAGCAGGTATTTTTTATAATGTAAGTACAATGTAAAAACATGTATGTACACAATAAGTGCATTGTATCAAATGATTTATTAAAATGTTAGTACGAGTGGCTCCAAAAAAAAAATTTAGTTTGACTTCCACAAGATTATTTTAACTTGCCTTTTGTTTTCACATTCTCCACTAAACGCGTTAAATCCGCATCAAAAACAAACGCTTCCTCGAGGCATTCATACACAGCAAAAAATGCTCTTCTTGCTTAGTATTTTTGTCTTGTATAAGATAAATAATCTGCCAATGGGGTGAGAAAAATAATCTTGTTTTCTGTTTGAATTAAGATTATTTTTCTCACCCCATTGGCAGATTATTTATCTTATTTTAAGCAAAAACTCAAAAAAGTTATTTTTCCCCAAACAAGACAATAATTTGTACTTGTCTAGTAAATGTTTCTTAATGTAAGAATTTTTAGATTTACACTAGAAACAAGACAAAAATACTGAGTAAGAAAAGCATTATGTGGAGTGTATATGTGACATATGTCCTGATCTTCCTCTAGCCGTTGTTTTGATCTCACATTATTATCATTATTAATAAAAGCATGCACTAAAGGACTGAATGTGAATGCACGAAGCACGTCTCGCTCAGGAAGCCTCGTTTCCTGACGGCTTTAACCGCGTGTCAATATGAAAATAAGAGGTGTCAGGGATAATGGTCAAGGAGGAGGAGCGCGGCTCTTAAGAGTCTCTAATGGAGCCCAAAGCGTGGCCGTGTCATTCCTGTCAACATCGCCCGCTTTAAGGCAGCCGTTGCCTTCCAGCCAGGCCTGTAATTCTGTGCCATTAAAAGTGCCGGTTTGGGAGGTGAACTGCTTCCCAACGGTGTCAACAAATGCCCGCCTCCTTCGGCACACTTTCTCTCAGGAAACTTTTGCCACGGCTTGAAAGCATAACGACTGGTTGAGTCACTCCAGCCGTCATGAAGACACTCACAGGTGGAATTACAGAGCCATCAATGTCCAGTTCAGAGCCTGAAAGACAAGCCATAGTCCTGTTTGGAGAATATTCACTGCAAAAAATGCTTTTCTTACTTAGTATTTTTGTCTTGTTTCTATTTCAAACATCAAAAAATTCCTAAATTAAGAAACATTTACTGGACAAGCAAAAATGTTCGTTATGGGGAAAAATAACTCAATATTAAGATCATTTTTGCTTAAAATAAGATAAATAATCTGCCAATGGGGTGAGAAAAATAATCTTGTTTTCTGTTTGAATTAAGATTATTTTTCTCACCCCATTGGCAGATTATTTATCTTATTTTAAGCACAAACTCTCTTCATTTGGAGTTATTTTCCCAAAACAAGACAATTACTTTTGCTTGTCTAGTAAATACTTCTTGTTTTAAGCATTTTTAGATGTTTGGACTAGAAACAAGACAAAAATACTGAGTGAGAAGAGCATTTTTTGCAGTGTTCATAAGTAGCATTTCCAGAATGCTTGGAGAAAAAAAACATTACAGGGACAATAAACAAACACCCTTAACTTTTGCATAACCACTGGCTAATTTCAGAAAATATTGACATAACGTTCGTAGAGCATATTCCTGTTAGCTGGGGAACGCTCACTTAAAGGGTTAGTTCACCCAAAAATGAAATTTATATCATTAAAGGGGGGGTGAAACACTCAGTTTCAGTCAGTGTCATGTCAATCTTGAGTACCTATAGAGTAGCATTGCATCCTGCATATCTCCGAAAAGTCTTTATTTTTTTAATAATTATATAAGAAAGATGCGCTGTTCCGAGTCTTTCCGAAAAAAGCTGAGTGGGTGGGGGCGTGTCGTGTGAGCGGAGCTAAATAATGACGTGTGCAGCAGCGCGCTGTGTGTTGAGTCGAGTCCGTCATCCCTAACAGCGGGAAAAAAACTTTATTCAAAATAAAAATATGGCTTTTAATCAGATACAGCCATACATCTATGATCCGGAATCAGACCCAGAGGCTGCAGTTGAACAGGAGCAGCAGCAAAAACGACTAGAGCAGGACGTCTCTATGTGGTACAAGTTATACACTAACTATATAATATGCTGAGCGGCTTGTGTTATTTACATATTTATACTTGAATTATATCGTCGTATTTTTGTCTTTGAAGGTGTACATGTGGGAAGTGCAGTTGTGCACGTGTGTGTGTGTGTTTACGCGTGGTTTGTGTAGACAGTAAGCGGACTAAAAAAAACACAGACATTTGAAGCAGTCTCACTCCCCCTTCTAACGTTGGGACCTTTATCGTTGGGACTGCTCCATCCTTCAGCATTAGGCGATTGGGAAAATCCGGCGTCGAGCTGGGCCTTGTTTATGAAACAGTCGGCACCGAAATGCAGCGAACAGATATAAACATTCGCGCAACTCAGTTGCTGATCCGGAAAAGCAAATTACATCCACTGTTGCCTTAACGCGGGGTTTTAGAGAATCTGTGCAGGACTGTCTTGGTCTGGCAACCAAAAACGCACTTTTTTGGTGACATTGTTATGTGCTATGTGTAATTGTCACCTGTCCAGCATCCTACAAGCCCCGCTTTGATGGGCGTAGGCTGTTGCTTTCGCTCTCTCCCTCTCTCTCTCTCTCTCTCTCTCTCTCTCACGCGCTTCCGGTAGAATTGTCCGTACGGCCCATACAAGGAAATTCCGCCCCCATTAACGTCAAAGGGGACGCATGATCTCAAAAAACTTGCCGAAACTTATGACTAACCGGAAGTAGTATTTTTGACAAAGAAATACTCCCATCAAACGTCCACCTTAACTTTTGAAACTTTGTCTATGTTTAGTATGGGATTCCAAGTCTTTAACAGTGTAAAAAGATCAGTATGCATGAAACAGCATTTCACCCCCCCCTTTAATGACACACTACTGTCGTTCCACACACATTGTCTTCTCTTCCGGGTTTGTGTTCAATCCTCAAATAAAGATTCAAACGGTTATGAATCAGCGAATTGATTCATGATTCGGATCGCCAATGTCTCGTGATTTCAGCAGTTTGACACGCGATCCGAATCATGAATCAATTCACTGATTCATAACCGTTTGAATCTTTATTTGAGGATTGAACACAAACGCGGAAGAGAAGCCAATGCTGAATAAAGTCGTAGTTTTTGTTATTTTTGGACCCAAATGTATTTTGGATGCTTCAAGAGACTCTAATTAACCCACTGATGTCTCATATGGACTACTGTGATGATGTTTTTATTCCCTTTCTGGACATGGACAGTATAGTGTGCATACACTTGCATACGCTCTCAGACTAAATATAAAATATCTTAAACTGTGTGTGAAGATGAACGGAGGTCTGACGGGTGTGGAGCGACATTAGGGAGAGGAGTTAATGACAGACATTTCAGTTTTGGGCGAACTAACGCTTCCAGCGCTATTTGCACTGGATTAGTATTATCTAGTATTATCTCTATTATTTGTTTCCTGCGCGCCATTTTATTATCTTTTGCAGAATGGAGGCTGCGTTGAAGTGTGTTGATAGTATTTTGGGTGCTGGGTCATATCGCTCTCCACCATACACATTTTGCTGAAAGAGAAAGCTGAACAGCATCAGAAGAGCGAAAAGAAAAAGATTGTTTATGGCGATGGATGAAATGTTTAGCAACATGCGTTAGGAACATTCTTCTGTTTAGGATATCATACAGCTAATGTTAGACCTATAACGAAAAGACATTTCCAGGTAATAGCCTATCCAAGCAAGGGTGTTCACATCCTAATTCGAGGTTAATGGATTGACGTCATATCCGGGAGATAAGAGCTTCGCTTATCCTGTGCAAATTCGCCACATGAAAATTAAACGTGTGTGTGTGTGTGTGGGTTGTGTGTGTGTGTGTGTGTGGGGGGGGGGGGGGGCTTCTAAATCACATAAGGTCCCCAGATAATACTAATCCCGTGCGAATAGGGCTTTAGACAGGAACTGACATAATGTAAAACTGTTGGTTTGAAGCCATGCCTTTAGTAACACAGCACCTTGAAGAAACATTCCTGACATGATCCCGTGAGACTGACTGAGATTGGCAGATCAGAGTTTGAGATGAGGAAATATTCTTAGAATTAATATATTCATAGATTGAATGCTATTAAAGTGCTCCTATTATGCTTTTTGGAGTATTCCCTTTAATGTGGTGTGTGATAGAGCTGTTGGTGAAGTTCTGCAAAGAGTTTCAGTCGTCAATAATTCAATCTCACTTCCTGATGAACCTGCATAGGTTTGTAACTAATTTGCATAATGTCAGCCTCTATTCTTGATTGGCTGAACAGCGTCTCTTAGCCCCGCCCTCACTCACTGTAGTGGTCTCTGAGACTGGAAGTGTTTGGTTGGTGTTGTCCATGAGAAGAAGACGCTGTTTTCTGGTAAAACACACACCATCATTACTGTTCTTATCACTGAGTGTCAAGAGCTGAGATTCAGATATGATAATGAGAGTTTGTTTTAGACCAATCACAAGAGACTGTCGGGGCATAGAGTATTTTTTTTTTTACAATGTCTTTATGTATTGAAGTTTCAGTGTTTGGGTGAAATGGACTCTCAATGGACAGACGGAAATCACGCAGGTTTAAGAGATCTTTATTTGTGTTTGGAAGATGAGTGAAATCTAGATTGTCTAAAAGGAAATAATCCAATAAATGGTTGAGTAAAAGAACAGGTTTAGAGATGCGGGGGGAGCCGGATAAACATGAGCCCGTACCGCGGTACAGCAAAGACAGAGAGACAGAGAGATCTAGAAATGGGAAACTCCTGTGTTTGTCCCACAGCGTGACCAATGGATGAAGAGCACAGGCAGACGCTCAGTCCCACGGAAACAGCAAAAAAACGCTTCTCTTACTCAGCATTATTGTCTTGTTTTTAGTTCAAACATTTAAAAATACTTTAAACAAGAAGTATTAGATAAGCAAAAGTAATTGTCTTGTTTTGGGGAAAATAACTCTAAATGAAGAGAGTTTTTGCTTAAAATAAGATAAATAATCTGCCAATGGGGTGAGAAAAATAATCTTGTTTTCTGTTTGAATTAAGATTATTTTTCTCACCCCATTGGCAGATTATTTATCTTATTTTAAGCAAAAACTCTCTTCATTTTGAGTTATTTTCCCCAAAACAAGACAATTACTTTTGCTTGTCTAGTAAATACTTCTTGTTTTAAGAATTTTTAGATGTTTGGACTAGAAACAAGACAAAAATACTGAGTGAGAAGAGCATTTTTTGCAGTGCAACTGAGGGTTAATATCTCCCAATTCTGTGAGGGGAAAAACACAATTCAAAGAAAAGTCAAAGTTGTGAGTGAGTGTTTTTTTTTAAATTCTGTGGCAGAAACGAGTTTCCAGAGCTACTTGCTGTTTCCTTGTGATTGTGTGTTACATTTTCAGCATTGTATACACTGGTAAAAGAGGTTGTGAGGGTTAGGAAAAGTGTGGCAGCTTCACCGAGGCTGTTTCTGTGCGGTTAAAAGAGACGCTTACCTCATTGTCAAGTCAGATTACATCAGGGTTTGTGGGAAAATCACTCAAACGTCCCACGACAAACACAGACTGAACATGTGCAGCGGCTGAAAACAAACAGCGTCAGGGTTGTAAGCTGCTGTTTGTTGAGGAAGCGTGAGTGTGTGTTCTTCACGGGGTGAAGGTTATTGAAATAAATATTCCAGCTCTGTATTTGAATGCTGTAGTGTTTAAAGATGGTGTCAAACAAATGTGGCGTCCTCCAGATGAGCTGTGTAAAGCTGTGCTGTGAGCGCAGGCCGTCTCGCTGGAGGACGGCGTGATTAAAAACACTCGTGTCCTCAGCAGGCCCACTCGCTTCAAAGCTCACACACAGACAAGGGAAGACGTTTTTATCTTCCCTCTGTGATCCAAGGCTTATTTTGTGTTCGGGAACACAATCTTGTGTAGAGAAGCTCAAAAGCACAGCATTAGGGGCGGATGGGTTTCGCAGAAAGGCGTCACAAAAATAGAATTACTGGTGCACTGCAAAAAAATGCTCTTACTCAGTATTTTTGTCTTGTTTCTAGTCTAAACATCTAATAAATCTTACATAAAGAAACATTTACTAGACCAAGTAAAATGATTGTCTTGTTTTGGGAAAAATAACTCAAAATGAAGAGAGTTTTTGCTTAAAATAAGATCAATAATCTGCCAATGGGGTGAGAAAAATAATCTTGTTTTCTGTTTGAATTAAGATTATTTTTCTCACCCCATTGGCAGATTATTTATCTGAGGCGTCGACTCGGCCTCCAGATTCCCCAGATCTCAATCCAATCGAGCATCTGTGGGATGAGCTGAACAAACAAGTCCGATCCGTGGAGGCCCTACCTCACAGCTTGCAGGACTTAAAGAATCTGCTGCTAACATCTTGGTGCCAGATACCACAGCACACCTTCAGGGGTCAGTGGAGTCCATGCCTCGACGGGTCAGCAAAAGGGGGAGCAACACAATATTAGGCCTGATCAGTGTATATCACAATTCACATATCTGTCAAACATGTTTTTACCCAAAAGTACAATATCATCCAAATGCGACCACAAATGGCCGTCATCGTGCTGGTGGGGGTTTCTGTTTTCGCAGACTGGAACGCCCCTTCTCCTTCGCCTCTTCTGCTGAACTGCTAGCTGTCAACATCCGGATTAATATGTTCAACATTCGATAGTTAGTTTTTCTCAAACAGAAGCTTCAAAATAACATCTAGCATCTTGCTACATTTTGCGTAAACACACACACCACTTTCTAAAGCCAAGTGGTGTGTTATCTGTACGCATTTTGAGCTCTCCGCGTGTATGTCTACGCCGTGTGATTCACTTTCTGACATGAGTGACAGTCCCTCCGAAAAGAAATAAACTAATGTCTTGAAGTATATGTTGTAACTCCAACAGTGAACTGAGTCATGTTTTGCTGAGAGATCTGATGAACTCACGAGCCGCTGATACTGAGCATCCGCGAGTAACTGAACGAGCAGCGGTCCTCAGATCACCAGTACAGAATCGAGAACCGCTTCTATCGGACACGTTCGATCTTTCGGACATGATCGATACTGAGAACCGATGAGCTGGGATACTAAGCATGCATGAAAGCGTCGTCTTGGACGGTTTCTCTCGGACAGCTGATGCTGATAATATGAGCACGGGTGAACCGAGGATTTGTGTGAGTTTATGTTATGTCAATGTTAGTTTATTTAATCTGTGTCTGTTTGCATGTTAGTGGCTGTATTGAGGGATTTTGGAAAACATGAATGAAAAAACTTATCCAAGATGATGATGATGATGACAGTAATAATTATTACTATACTAAGTTTTGATTACAAATACTTTATATGAAAATGTAAAAACGCAGAATGTTTCTTGTGATGGGTAGGTTTAGGGATTTACTTTCGTTTTGTTTATTTAATAAAAGTTGTTGAATGTTCGCCGGTTCCCGCCTCCTTCCTTCCCATTTCTACAAACTTTATTACAAAGATATTTTAGTGTAAAGCTGAGAAAGGCTTCAGATAGGCCTCCATTGGCATTCAGTCCATTCCCACTCACAAGACCCATAAAGGCCCTAAACACATCGACACACAGCCCATCTCACTACAGCGGCTGGACAATCACTTTACAATGTGATGAGAATAGTTATTACGAGCACAAAAATCAAAATAACGACTTTATCCACCAAATTATTGCCGTGAACTTGACGCATGGGTGAGAATATGACGGAGATCCGCCGTTCATGACCCAGAAGAGGAGGAGCGAGACCGACACAGAAGACAAGAACTCGGCGGATATAGTCGTTATTTCAATTTTTGTGCACAAAAACTATTCTCTACGCTTTTCTGAGATGGGCTGTGTGTCGATGTGTTTAGGGCCTTTATGGGTCTTGTGAGTGGGAATGGACTGAATGCCAATGGAGGCCTATCTGAAGCCTTTCTCAGCTTTACACTAAAATATCTTCATCTGTGTTCTGAAGATGAACGAAGGTCTGACGGGTGTCCAACGACATGAGGGAGAGTCATTAATGACATAATATTCATTTTTGGGTGAACTAACCTTTTAATAAGAGCTTTGTGAGTACTTTCAGCTCAATTGAAAGTTGGCGTTGTGCGCTCTCGAGTGTGTTTGTGGTGATTTTGCTCTCCTCTATTTCATCGATGTCTGTATATTCAGGCTGATGGATTCCTCCATGCTTGTCAAGACACCTCTCGAATGTGAAAATCATTTTTCCGTGTTTTATCAGACACGTGTGAGGCCTGCTCTAAAACTTTGGTGACAGCGTAATAACCGTGTGTTTGTTTGGAGCGAAACCCAGCGCTCATGTGTGCCATTTCACTCATCCCCGTCTCGCTCTCTCTGTGTCTCTCTGGCAAAATTAATTACTGTATGTTCTGCTTTATGAGCATGTCAGGAGGAGATGATAAATGACCTGTAATATCAAGAGATTTGACTGGTAGTTGAAGGCCGTGGATCGCACACACACGACCACAGACATTAATCAATGGCCTCATATTTGTTATTAACTTACTAGGCGAACGATCGCAGCCGCAATGTCATTACTAGCGGTTCAGGCCCGTAATGGAGGTGAACTTTCAGAAGGCCTCCGTATCAGATGCGATTACAGGCCGCCGTGTAAATCTCTGCCCTCATTACGCTTTCAGGAGAAAGTGAAACATCACAGCGCGTTACGCTAAAATTCATCCTAACGGGATTTAACTCAACACCTCGCAGACCCAAATATGGCTGTTTAATGGACCCGAATATGACTGTTTTATGATCTCTGATGGCTCCATATCAGCTCAGACGAGCCGGTGCTGTCGAGTGTAAACACAGCTTGTGCTCTTCATCAGAAACATTCATACATGTCTTTTAAAGCGCATGGAAACTAAAAACATCTCAAAAACAAGCCTGATCTGAGGTCCGACAATCAGCTCTACACTGTCAGAAAAAAGGTATAGCGCTGTCACTAGGTACAAAAACCGAAAAGGTACTAATATGTACCTTTAATGTACTAATACACACTCTTAAAGTACTGATATGAACCTTTAAGGTACTAATACACACTCTTAAAGTACTGATATGTACCTTTAATGTACTAACACACACTCTTAAAGTACTGATATGTGCCTTTAAGGTACTAACACACACTCTTAAAGTACTGATATGTACCTTTAAGGTACTAACACACACTCTTAAAGTACTGATATGTACCTTTAAGGTACTAATACACACTCTTAAAGTACTGATATGTACCTTTAAGGTACTAATACACACTCTTAAAGTACTGATATGTACCTTTAAGGTACTAATACACACTCTTAAAGTACTGATATGTGCCTTTAAGGTACTAATAAACACTCTTAAAGTACTGATGTGTACCTTTAAGGTACTAACACACACTCTTAAAGTACTGATATGTACCTTTAAGGTACTAATACACACTCTTAAAGTACTGATATGTACCTTTAAGGTACTAATACACACTCTTAAAGTACTGATATGAACCTTTAAGGTACTAATACACACTCTAAAAGTACTGATATGTACCTTTAAGGTACTAATACACACTCTTAAAGTACTGATATGTACCTTTAAGGTACTAATACACACTCTTAAAGTACTGATATGTACCTTTAATGTACTAACACACACTCTAAAAGTACTGATATGAACCTTTAAGGTACTAATACACACTCTAAAAGTACTGATATGTACCTTTAAGGTACTAATACACACTCTTAAAGTACTGATATGTACCTTTAATGTACTAGCACACACTCTAAAAGTACTGATATGAACCTTTAAGGTACTAATACACACTCTAAAAGTACTGATATGAACCTTTAATGTACTAACACACACTCTTAAAGTACTGATATGTACCTTTAAGGTACTAATAAACACTCTTAAAGTACTGATATGTACCTTTAATGTACTAACACACACTCTTAAAGTACTGATATGTACCTTTAAGGTACTAATACACACTCTAAAAGTACTGATATGTACCTTTAAGGTACTAATACACACTCTAAAAGTACTGATATGAACCTTTAAGGTACTAATACACACTCTTAAAGTACTGATATGAACCTTTAATGTACTAACACACACTCTTAAAGTACTGATATGTACCTTTAAGGTACTAATAAACACTCTTAAAGTACTGATATGTACCTTTAATGTACTAACACACACTCTTAAAGTACTGATATGTACCTTTAATGTACTAACACACACTCTTAAAGTACTGATATGAACCTTTAATGTACTAATACACACTCTTAAAGTACTGATATGAACCTTTAAGGTACTAATACACACTCTTAAAGTACTGATATGTACCTTTAATGTACTAACACACACTCTTAAAGTACTGATATGTGCCTTTAAGGTACTAACACACACTCTTAAAGTACTGATATGTACCTTTAAGGTACTAACACACACTCTTAAAGTACTGATATGTACCTTTAAGGTACTAATACACACTCTTAAAGTACTGATATGTACCTTTAAGGTACTAATACACACTCTTAAAGTACTGATATGTGCCTTTAAGGTACTAATAAACACTCTTAAAGTACTGATGTGTACCTTTAAGGTACTAACACACACTCTTAAAGTTCTGATATGTACCTTTAAGGTACTAATACACACTCTTAAAGTACTGATATGTACCTTTAAGGTACTAATACACACTCTTAAAGTACTGATATGAACCTTTAAGGTACTAATACACACTCTAAAAGTACTGATATGTACCTTTAAGGTACTAATACACACTCTTAAAGTACTGATATGTACCTTTAAGGTACTAATACACACTCTTAAAGTACTGATATGTACCTTTAATGTACTAACACACACTCTAAAAGTACTGATATGAACCTTTAAGGTACTAATACACACTCTAAAAGTACTGATATGTACCTTTAAGGTACTAATACACACTCTTAAAGTACTGATATGTACCTTTAATGTACTAGCACACACTCTAAAAGTACTGATATGAACCTTTAAGGTACTAATACACACTCTAAAAGTACTGATATGAACCTTTAATGTACTAATACACACTCTTAAAGTACTGATATGTACCTTTAAGGTACTAATACACACTCTTAAAGTACTGATATGTACCTTTAAGGTACTAATAAACACTCTTAAAGTACTGATATGAACCTTTAAGGTACTAACACACACTCTTAAAGTACTGATATGAGCCTTTAAGGTACTAATACACACTCTTAAAGTACTGATATGTACCTTTAATGTACTAACACACACTCTAAAAGTACTGATATGAACCTTTAAGGTACTAATACACACTCTTAAAGTACTGATATGTACCTTTAAGGTACTAATACACACTCTTAAAGTACTGATATGTACCTTTAATGTACTAACACACACTCTAAAAGTACTGATATGAACCTTTAAGGTACTAATACACACTCTTAAAGTACTGATATGAACCTTTAAGGTACTAATACACACTCTTAAAGTACTGATATGTACCTTTAAGGTACTAATAAACACTCTTAAAGTACTGATATGAACCTTTAAGGTACTAACACACACTCTTAAAGTACTGATATGAGCCTTTAAGGTACTAATACACACTCTTAAAGTACTGATATGTACCTTTAAGGTACTAATACACACTCTTTAAGTACTGATATGTACCTTTAATGTACTAACACACACTCTAAAAGTACTGATATGTACCTTTAAGGTACTAACACACACTCTTAAAGTACTGATATGTACCTTTAATGTACTAACACACACTCTTAAAGTACTGATATGAACCTTTAAGGTACTAATACACACACTCTTAAAGTACTGATATGTACCTTTAAGGTACTAATACACACTCTTAAAGTACTGATATGTACCTTTAAGGTACTAACACACACTCTAAAAGTACTGATATGAACCTTTAAGGTACTAATACACACACTCTTAAAGTACTGATATGAACCTTTAAGGTACTAATACACACACTCTTAAAGTACTGATATGAACCTTTAATGTACTAACACACACTCTTAAAGTACTGATATGAACCTTTAAGGTACTAACACACACTCTTAAAGTACTGATATGTACCTTTAATGTACTAACACACACTCTTAAAGTACTGATATGTACCTTTAATGTACTAACACACACTCTTAAAGTACTGATATGTACCTTTAATGTACTAACACACACTCTTAAAGTACTGATATGAACCTTTAAGGTACTAACACACACTCTTTAAGTACTGATATGTACCTTTAATGTACTAACACACACTCTTAAAGTACTGATATGAACCTTTAAGGTACTAACACACACTCTTAAAGTACTGATATGAACCTTTAAGGTACTAACACACACTCTTAAAGTACTGATATGTACCTTTAAGGTACTAACACACACTCTTAAAGTACTGATATGAACCTTTAAGGTACTAACACACACTCTTAAAGTACTGATATGAACCTTTAATGTACTAACACACACTCTTAAAGTACTGATATGAACCTTTAATGTACTAACACACACTCTAAAAGTACTGATATGTACCTTTAAGGTACTAACACACACTCTTAAAGTACTGATATGAACCTTTAAGGTACTAACACACACTCTTAAAGTACTGATATGTACCTTTAAGGTACTAACACACACTCTTAAAGTACTGATATGTACCTTTAAGGTACTAACACACACTCTTAAAGTACTGATATGTACCTTTTAAGGTATTAACATGAACCATTTACGGGTTAATATGTACCATTTGGGGGGAGGCATAAATCCTCACATAAACCCATAATAATAATACATTTCATTTGTACCTTTGCTCTTTCTCCCTGTATGACAACTTAACAAGTAGGAAATATACATCAATTGTTATCAGTTTGCACTGCATACGTTATGAATTATATATAGATTAATAATTTTTAAAGGTACTGAAGTTATTTAGTCAAGAGCATTTATCGCGAGGCTAGTTACAGAGCTCAGATTGGAAATATTTTTGTTTTTTTTACTCCGCTATTATTTTTTAATAACGCAGGTTAAAATACGGGAAATTTACAGGAAAATACTTATACGGGAGGACGGCGGCAACGAAGGGTAAAATAGCGGACTTTCCCGGGCAAAACGGGATACTGGACAGGTATGGAAACCTCAGGCTACACAAGCTTTGATTTTCACATCACATGTGATGATGATAATGAACCATAAAAGAGATATCGGGAAAATGAAACGGCTAGAGGGGAAGGAGTTTACTGCAGGCCATGTTACACATGCTCCGAGACTGGGATATTTTCCTCTTCAGTGATTTTTAGTGATGATTGCCTGCTTTATTCGTGGAGGGAAATAATCGGCATTAATCCATCACTGCGATTGCACCGGTCGGAGTTGACAGATAATATAAGAGGATATATAATTTTGCCACATGGACATGCATGCACTCTAAAAATGTTGGGTTGAAAACAACCCAAGTTGGGCTGAAAATGGACTAACCCAGCAATTGGGTTGTTTTAACCCAACAGTTGAGTTGTTTTAACTCCAATTGCTGGGTTAGTCCATTTTCAACCCAACCTGGGTTGTTTTTAGTCCAGCATTTTTTAGAGTGTGGTGATACCACAGATTTAGTAAGTAGATTTTGAATTTAACGCCCCAGTACATGAATATGTTACAGTACAATGCGCACTTTACCGTGGTACAAGTAATGGTTACTAAGATATGATATGCGTGGGTTAACTGATGCCCAGGTCCGTGTTCAGAGGTGGGTCATGTCATAACCAAATTTTGGAAACTTCCCCAGCTGAAATGTTTTATTTTGTTAATATTTTTTCAGTAGAAAGACAAACATAAATAGTGATGAAAGCCAACACATTAAACGTCACTTATTGAGTAAGCACTGTTTTGTAGAGGGTCAAAATGACAGTTTTCATCAGAGATTTGGAGCCAAATTGCAGGCGTGTAAA